>NW_027439261.1:92812-287726 GCF_964188355.1 Buteo buteo | reverse complement strand
CGGCCGGTCGGCGCCGGTGGCCTTGACGCATTCCTCCTTGGTGCCGTGGTCGCAGAATTCCTGGACCTGGGCCCGTCCCCGCGAGCGGAACTTCTCCACGATGGATTGTTCCTTGGCCGTGGTGGTGTTGAGGAGCTCCAGGATCTCCTGGCTGACCTGGGAGAGAGGGGGGGACGCACACGTCTCTGCTGGGGTGACCCCAAAACCCCGACGCGCTTGGGGAGACCTGGCCACCGTGTTTGGGGTGAACCCACCTTCTTCTCCTTGGTGGGACCTCAAAAAGTCAACCCCTTGAGAAGACACCCAAGGGCGTTCGCCACAATTTTGAGGTGAACTCATCTTCTCCTTGGTGGGACCTCAAAAAGTCAACCCCTTGAGAAGACACCCAAGGGCGTTCGCCACAATTTTGGGGTGAACTCACCTTCTCCTCCTTGGAGGGACCTCAAAAAGTCAACCCCTTAAGAAGACACTCAATGGTGTCCGCCACAATTTTGGGGTGAACTCACCTTCTCCTCCTTGGTGGGACCTCAAAAACTCAACCCCTTGAGAAGACACCCAACGGTGTTCTCCACAATTTTGGCACCATTTTGGGGTGAACTCACCTTCTTCTCCTTGGTGCGACCTCAAAAAGTCAACCCCTTGAGAAGACACCCAAGGGCGTTCAGCACAATTTTGGGGTGAACTCACCACCTTCTTCTTGGTGGGACCCCAAAAAGTCAACCCCTTGTGAAGACACCCATGGGTGTCCTCCACAATTTTGGGGTGAACCCACCTTCTCCTTGGTTGGCTCTCCAAGACCTCAACTCTTTGAGGAGCACCCACATCTGCCCCCCACCATTTTTGGGGTGAAACCATCTTCTTCCTTGGTCAGGTCTTCAAGACCTCAACCCTTTGACGGACACCCAAGGGTGTCCTCCAGCATTTTTGGGGTGAACCCACCTTCTTCCTTCGTTGGATCTCCAACACCTCAACCCTTCAAGAAGACACCCAAGGGTGCTCCACCATTTTTGGTGTGAACCCACCTTCTTCTTGGTTGGGTCTCCAAGACCTCAACTCTTTGAAGAGCACCCACAACTGCCCCCCACCATTTTTGGGGTGAAACCACCTTCTTCCTTGGTCAGGTCTTCAAGACCTCAACCCTTTGAGGGACACCCAAGGGTGTCCTCCACCATTTTTGGGGTGAACCCACCTTCTTCCTTGGTGGGATCTCCAAGACCTCAACCCTTCGAGGAACATCCAAGTGTGTCCTCCATCATTTTTCGGGTGAACCGACCTTCCTCCTTGGTCAGGTTTCCAAAATCCCAATCCTCCAAGAGACACCCAAGGGTGTCCTCCACCATTTTTAGGGTGAACCCACCTTCTTCTCCTTCATTGGGTCTCCAAGACCTCAACCCTTTGAGAGACACCCAAGGGTGTCCCCCACCATTTTTGGGTGAACCCATCTTCTTTGTTGGTGGGATCTCCAAGACCCCAACCCTTGGAGAAGACACCCAAGGGTGTCCGCCACCATTTTTGGGTGAACGCATGTTCTTCCTTGGTGGGATCTCCAAGACCTCAACCCTTGGAGAAGACACCCAAGGGTGTCCCCCACCATTTTTGGGGTGAAACCCACCTTCTTGCTCTGCTGCTCCTTGGTGGATTGCTGACTAAGCAAACTCTCGATCTCCAAGTCCACGTCGGACGCTTGCTTCCGCGACTTCTTCATCGCTTCCTTCCCCGTTTCTCCTCCCCCCGCCGTCGCCATCGTTGACGTTCCGCTTCCGTCTTGTTCTGCCCGTCGTTTTCTTCCGGGAGGATCTTTCGTCGGAGGTCCTCCGGTTTCGATAACGGCGCCGGTCATGGCGGAAAGCTTCGAGTGATCGGCGTAGGTGACCAAGGTAGGTTGAGATGGTCCATCTTGAAGCAACCCCCTCCTCACCTCGATCAATTCCTGGGCCGCGAACTTCTGCAGCAAACTCTCCACCCCGCGCTGGGTGACGGGCGCGTCCGCCTGTGTCCGTCCCCCCAAAAAAACCCAAAGATTTGGGGGTGGCGGGTTAGAGAAATTGGCAGGGGGGGTCTTTAAAAATCGCGAGGAGGCATCTAAGGGGGCTTACGGTGGCGATGGCGCGGCAAATGGCGAGGGCGTCGGTGGGGAGGGGCAGGGTGAGGTCGGCGAGGTGGAGGAGGAGGCGGCGTTCCAAGGCGGGGTCGGTGGTGAGGTCGGCGCCGGGGGGGCTGGCGTTTCCCCCCCCCGGGGCGGCCGGCGTGGCGACGGTGACGGCGGTGGCGGCGACGGAAGCGACGGTGACCCCCAACCCCCCCGGCGTGGGGGTCCCGCCCGGGGTGGGGGTGGGGGGAGCGGGGCTGGAGGTGCGGGGGGGGTCGGCGTGGCGGGGGTCTGTGGGGGGAGGGGAAGGGGGGGTGAGGTGGGGGAGGGGGGCGGCACCCCCAGAATGGCTGCGGGGGGTGAGGCTGCCGCCCCCCCCCCCCGAAAATACCCCTGAACTCTGACCCCTCCTGTGAGGGCCTGAGCCCTCCCCTTAACCTCTGACCCCCCCCATTAACCCCGACCCCCATTAACCCCTGACCCCTCAAACACCCCCCGAACCCCATTAACCCTTGACCTCCCCATTAACTCCTAACCCCCCAATACCCCCTGACCCCATTAACCTCTGACCCATCATTAACCTCTGGCCCCTCATTAACCCCTGACCCTTCAACACCCCCTGACTCCCCTTTAACCCCTGACCCCCCATTAACCCTTGACCTTCCCATTAACCCCTGACCCCCCATTAACCCTTGACCTTCCCATTAACCCCTGACCCCCAACACCCCCTGACCCCCAATAACCTCTGACCGCTCATTAACCCCTGACCTCCATTAACCCACTGCCCCATTAACCCCTGACCTCCCCATTAACCCCTGACCCCTCAACACCCCCTCACCCCCCATTAACCCCTGACCCCCATTAACCTCTGACCCCAAACACCCCCTGACCCCCATTAACCCTTGACCTCCCCATTAACCCTAACCCCCAATAACCTCTGACCCCTCATTAAACCCTAACCCCCAATAACCTCTGACCCCTCATTAAGCCCTGACCCCCATTAACCCCTGGCCCCAACCCCAAACAACCCCTGAACCCCATTAACCCCTGACCTTCCCGTTAACCCTTGACCCCCCAACACCCCCTGACCCCCTCATTAACCCCTGACCCCAACCCCAAACACCCCCTGAGCCCATTAACCCCTGACCTTCCCATTAACCCCTGACCCCCAAATACCCCCAGACCCCCATTAACCCCTCACCCCCCACCCCCCTCATTAACCCCCGACCCCTCATTAACCCCCGACCCCCCACCTCCCCCCCCCTCCGCGCCATCACCCAGCGGGTCCTGCTTCCTCCGCCGCTGCAGCCGCTCCCTCAGCGAGTCCAGCTGCTTCTTATGGGCCTGGATGGAGCTCCACGTATCCGACATGGCGACCGCCGACCACCGGGAACCGCCGCCGGGCCCTGCCGCCGCTTCCCGGGGCTCCGCCGCCCGCCCTTCACCCGGAAACGGAAAAGGCGGGAAAAGCCCTTGAAGCCGCCGCCGCCATCTTGAGTAAGGGCGCCAAGGCGGGGGGGGGGGGGGGGGGGTTGCCTTGGCACCGGCCGCCATTTTGGGAACTGGCACCGGCCGCCATTTTGAGAACTGGCACCGCCCCTCCCCGTACGGGTGCCATGGCAACCGCCGCCATTTTGAGGGCTGGCCCCGTCCTACGGGCGCCATGGCAACCGCCGCCATCTTTGTTGAGGGCTCCCGCCGCCATCTTGTGGCCTGGCAGAGACAGATTTGAGGGGGGGGCACCCCCTTTTTTTTTTTTTTTTCGCTTTTTTTTCCTCTTTTTTTGTGAGGAATCCCCCCCAAATCCCTTCTTCCCACCCCCCCCCCCAAACCCCAAATCACAGACAGGAGGCAGAGCGGAGCGGGGGTAGTTGTCAGCAAACGGCTTTAATTAGGCCTACGCTATGGGGGGAGGGGGGGCAATTTTGGGGTGCAGGGGGAGGATTTTGGGGTGCAAGGACCCCCCCCACCCCCCCCACAATATCACTAATTAAACTACTTCTCCACCTCCCCCCCGATTTTCGGGGTCCCCCTCGCCGGTATCCGGAGCCCCCCCGGCTTCTTGAGGGGTTGTGGAGGACGGGGGTGGTGGGGTTTTAGGGGTCCCCCGTGAATTTTTGGGGGGACCCCCTGGAAATAAAGGGGGGCACTGGTTCCAGAAAGCGAGGGGTGCCCCCCCGCCCCCTCTGGAGATTTGGGGGGGCTTGGTTCCGGCGGTGGAGGGGGGGGGCGGGCGGTTGCGGGGGGCCGCGGTCCAGTTAGGGGGGACCTGTGGGGGGGAGGGAAAAAAAAAAGGGGGTGTCAGTGCTCTGAGGGGGGGACACACCCCAAAATCTCCTTAATTGAGGGGGACACCCCAAAACCCCCCCTCATTTTGGGGGGACCCCCTCTTTTCCCATGGGAGACCCCCAAACCCCCTCCCTTGGGGGGGAGAGACCCCAAAATCGCCTTAATTGGGAGGGGACACCCCCAAAATCTCCTTAATTGGGGGGGACACCCCAAAAATCCCCCTCATTTTGGGGGGGACCTCCTCTTTTCCCATGGGAGACCCCCAAAACCCCTCCATTGGGGGAGGAGGGACCCCAAAAACTCCTTAATTGGGAGGGGACACCCCCAAAATCTCCTTAATTGGGGGGACCCCCCCTCACTTTGGGGGGACCCCCCAAATCCCCCTTCCCACCCCGGGGTACCCCCCCTCTTACCTGTTTCTTCGCCCCCTCGGCTGAATCCTTGCCTTCCTCCCCTCCTCCTCCTCCTCCTCCTCCTTCCTCCGTTTTGGGGTCCCCCGTCACTTCGGGGGGCTCGCCGCCGCCACCGCCCCCCGCTTTCTCCCTTTCTTCTTCCTCTTCCTCTTCCTCCTCCTCTTCCTCTTCCTCGGTGGGGGGGTCCCGCTTGGGGCTGCTCCCCCCGGCCGACTCTTCCTCCTCGGTGCCTTCCTCCTCTTCCTCCTCCTCTTCGGAGATCTCCTCTTCCTCGTGGGGCGTCCCCCCGATTTGGGGGCTCCCCCCTTGTTGGGGGTTAGCCCCTATTTGGGGGATCCCCCCTAATTGGGGGGTTCCCCCTCCGTTAGGAAGCTGCCCCCCCAAATGAAGCCGGACGTGTTGTTGGAGGTTGAGGGCGTTGGTGAATTTCTTCTGGCAGAGGGGGCAAGAATTTGGGGGGCCCCCCCGGTGCCCCCCGAAATGCGCCCGTAAATTACCACGGGTGGAGAAGCAACGCCCGCAAATCTTACACCGGAAAGGGCGCTCGGCCCCCCCAAAAATTCCCCCCGCGACCCCCCCGTGTTGCCCAAAATGTAACCGTAAAGCTCGAGGGCAACTCAACACCCGTCGGCAAACCGGGCACTGGTGTCGAGGCGGATCCGGCGACGACGACGACGACGACGACGATGGATTTGGGGGGTCGATCTTCTCCACCAGTTGTTGAAGTTTGGAGGTCTCCGAGGGGGTGGTCTCCAAAAAAAGGGGCGATCCCTTAAAACGACCCGTCAAGAGCGCCCAACCGGGGGGTTTGCCGGGAGGGGTGTTCTCATCGCCCCCCTTGGATCTTCCCTCGGTGGCCTTCAGCAGGAGAAGCTTGTGGAAGGTGGTGAGGTGTTGGGTGGGCGCGGCGAGGTGATGGGTGGCCGCGGCGAGGTGTTGGGTGGCCGCGGCGAGAGGTTGGGCGGCCCCGGTGAGGTGTTGGGCGGCCGCGTTGAGTTGGGTGGTGCCGGCGAGGTGTTGGGTGGCCGCGGCGAGAGGTTGGGCGGCCCCGGTGAGATGTTGGGCGGCGGCGTTGACGGGTTGAGCGGCCGCGTTGACGGGCTGGGTGGCCGCGTTGAGTTGGGTGGTCCCGGTTTGATGCTGGGTGGCCCCGGTGAGATGCTGGGTGGCCCCGGTGAGATGTTGGGCGGCCGCGTTGAGAGGTTGGGCGGCCGCGTTGAGTTGGTTGGCCGCGGTAAGATGTTGGGTGGCCCCGGCGAGCGGCTGGGTGGGCGCGGCGAGATGTTGGGTGGCCCCGGCGAGATGTTGGGTGGCCCCGGCGAGCGGTTGAGCGGCCCCGGCGAGCTGCTGGGTAGCCCCGGCGAGCGGTTGGGCGGCCCCGGCGAGGTTTTGAGTGCCCGCGTTGAGATGTTGAGCGGCCACGTTGAGTTGGCTGGGCGCAGACGAATGTTGGTTGGCCCCGGCGAGGTGTTGGTTGGCCCCGGCGAGGTGTTGGGCGGCTCCGGTGAGATGTTGGGTGGGCGCCGGCGCCGGGAGGAGGTAATCCAGGTGTTGGGGAACGGGGTGGGGGTTCATCTGAACATGGGGGTACTTCTCACGGTGCCGGTGGAAATGGACCTTCAAATTGCCGCGGGTGGTGAAGCGGTTGCCGCAGACGTTGCATTTGTAAGGTCTTTCGCCGGTGTGGGACCGGAGGTGGATTTGCCGGGCGCTATCGCTGCCGAAAGCTTTCCCGCAAAAACCGCACTCGTGCCGGGGGGTCCCCGAATCCCCCCCGATATTTTTGGGGCGCAGAAGACCCGGTGAAGATCCTCCAGCCAACGCCGGGAGGAAGGCGGCGGCGGCAGTGATGCCGCCGCCGTGGGGTTCTGTTTTGAGCCCCCGCGTTCCGGTGGGGAAAGGAGGGAAAAGATGAAAGAAATGGGGTTTGGGGGGGTCGTTTTTGGCGGTGAAGGGGGGTAGGGGGGTTTTGGGGTGCTCTAGGGTCCCCAAAAGTAGAACTTGCCGGCAGATCTCCTCCGTCATCTGCATCTGGTGGAGTTGGCGTTGTTGAAGCACCCGTAGCTCCTCCAGGATCAAGGGGAGGTTCAGGGGGGCCCCCCCAGATTGAGGGGGACCCCCGGTCGGTGGAGGAGGCGGGGGATCCGCTTCGGCGTCCATGCCGGGGGGAGAGGAAGAGGAGGAGGAAGAGGAGGAGGAGGAGGAAGAAGAAGGGGCGACGGGACCCTCGCGGGGGGCCGGGGAGGCAGCGGCGGCGGCGCCGGGGGAGCCTGCGGGAGGAGAGAAAGCCCCCCCCCAAATCAGGCGTTGCACCCCAAAAATCCTTTCCCATAACCCCAAGGGCTTCCCGGTAAATTATGTCCCACCAGGAGCCCCCCCCAAATTCACCGTTATCCCCCCCAAAATGGCACCGTCCCCCACAGCCCCCCAAAATCACCATTATTCCCCCCAAAATCCTCCCCTACCCCCCCACTCCTACAGCCCCCCCCGAAAACCCCATTTTCCCCCCAAATTCCCATTATCCCCCGCAATGGCAGCCCCCCCGCCCCCCAAATCCCCGCTATCCCCCCCCCAAAACAGCATTCCCCCCCGCAGCCCCCCCAAATCACCATTAAGCCCCCAAATCACCATTATTCCCCCCAAAATCAGAGTTAACCCCCCAAAATCAGAGTTAACCCCCAAAAGCACAGTTATCCCCCCAAAACCTCCCCCAGCCCCCCCACTCCTGCAGCCCCCCCCAAATTGCCGTTATCCCCCCCAAATCACCGTTACCTCCCCCAAAACTCACTGTTAGCCCCCCAAACCATCCTCCTCCCCCCACAGCCCCCCAAAACTATCATTATCTCCCCCCAAATCACCGTTAGCCCCCCAAAACTTCCCCCAGGCCTCCCCTCTCCCCAGCAACCCCCCAAAATCCCCATTACCCCCCCAAAATCCCCATTCCCCCCCAGCAACACCCCCAAATCCCCTTTATCACCCCCAAAATCCCCTTTATCCCCCCAAATCCCCGTTACCCCCCAAAATCCCATTATTCCCCCCAAAATGGCATTCCCTCCCGCAGCAGCCCACCAAAAATCACCTTTATCCCCCCAAAAACCCTGTTACCCCCCCCAAAAACCCTGTTACCCCCCCCAAATCCCCATTATCCCCCCAAAATCCCTGTTATCCCCCCCAAATCCCCATTACACCCCCAAAATCCCTGTTATACCCCCCAAATCCCCATTACACCCCCAAAATCCCTGTTATCCCCCCCAAATCCCCATTACCCCCCCAAAATCCCCATTATTCCCCCCAAAATGGCATTCCCCCCCCAGCAGCCCGCCAAAATCCCCCTTACCCCCCCCAAATCCCCGTTACCCCCCCAAAATCCCCGTTACCCCTCCCCAAAATCCCCATTATTCCCCCCAAAACCTCCCCCCTCGTGAAAGATGCGGACGGACGGACGGATGGATGGATGGATGAAGGCCGGACAGACGGCGGGACGAAGGTTTTGAGGGGGGGGGGGGGGATTTTTTGGGGAAGGGGGGGTTCAGGGTTGGATGGATGGACGGACGGACACGATGGATGATGGACGGACGGACGGACAGACGGACGCGGGAAGGAACCGGCTAGGCCGCAGGCCCCTCCGTCCGTCTGTCCGTCACCCACCTCCCGGCTCAGCCATGGTTATGGGGGGGGGGGGTTACCCCCCCCTTTTAACCCCCCCCCCAAAAAATAAAAAAAAAAAAATAAAAAAAAAAATCCAGCTTTGGGAGGAAGAGGAGGGGACGAAGGCGGATGTGGGGGAGGGGAGCCCCCCTAAATCGTGATGTAATGAGGGGGGGGGTCGCTGGGTTGTGATGTAAAAAGGAGGGAGGGGGGGTGGCGGGGTCACGCCACGAGTGATGTCACGCTGAGGGGGGGGGGGGATCAGATTTTGGGGGGCGTCCCCCCCAACTTGGGGGGGGTGGGAAGTTTACGAGAGCCCAGCCAGCCTGGGTTACCTAGCAACAAAGAAAACGGGGCGAAAAAGGGGGAATTTGGGACTGGGCACCCCAAAATCTGCACTTGCAATCCTCCACCCCGGGTTGTGCTGGGGTTTGGGGGGGCTCTGAGAGGATTTGGGGGGGCTTTGAGGGGTCCCTGAGGTGGTTTGGGGGGGGCTTTGAGGGGGTTTTGGGGTCCAGGAGAGGGTCTGGGGGGGCTCTGAGAGGATTTGGGGGGGCTTTGAGGGGCTTTTGGGGTCCCTGAAGGGGTTGGGGGGGGCTCTGAGAGGATTTGGGGGGCTTTGAAGGGGTTTTGGGGTCCCTGAGGCAGTTTGGGGGGGTTCTGAGGGGGTTTTGGGGTCTGTGAAGGAGTTTGGGGGGGCTCTGAGGGGGTTTTGGGGGGCTTTGAAGGGGTTTTGGGGTCCGTGAAGGGGTTTGGGGGGGCTCTGAGAGGATTTGGGGGGGCTTTGAGGGAGTTTTGGGGTCCCTGAAGGGGTTTGGAGGGGGCTCTGAGGGGGTTTTGGGGGGCTTTGAGGGGGTTTTGGGGTCCCTGAGGGGGTTTGGGGGGCTCTGAGGGGGTTTGGGGGGGCTTTGAGGAGGATTTGGGGGGGCTCTGAGGGGGTTTGGGGGGGCTTTGAAGGGGTTTTGGGGTCTGTGAAGGGGTTTGGGGGGCTCTGAGGGGGTTTTGGGGGGGCTTTGAGGGGGTTTTGGGGGGTCCCTGAGGCAGTTGGGGGGGGCTCTGAGGGGGTTTTGGGGGGCTCTGAGGGGGTTTTGGGGTCCGTGAAGGTGTTTGGGGGGGCTCTGAGGGGATTTGGGGGGGCTTGGAGGGAGTTTTGGGGTCCGTGAAGGGGTCTGGGGGGTCCCTGAGAGATTTTGGGGGGGCTCTGAGAGAGTTTTGGAGGGTCCCTGAGGCGGTTTGGGGGGTTCTGAGGGGGCTTGGGGAGCTCTGAGAGGATTTGGGGGGGCTTTGAAAGGATTGGGGGGGGCTTTGAGGGAGGTTTGGGGTCCCTGAGGGGGTTTGGGGGGGCTCTGAGGGGGTTTGGGGGGGTTGGGGGAGGCTTTGAGGTGGTTTTGGGGTCCCTAAGGGGGTTTTGGGGGTCTCTGAGGGGATTTGGGGGGGCTTGGAGGGAGTTTGGGGGTCCCTGAGAAATTTTGGGGGGGCTCTGAGGGGGTTTTGGGGGGGGGAATCCCAGCAGGATTTGGGGGGGGGGATGTCCCTGACCAAGTTTGGGGCGGGGGGGGGGGTCCTTGACCAAATTTTGGGCACCCTGAGGGGGTTTTGGGGACCCCGTTGAATTTTGGGGGACCCCTACCAAGTTTTAGGGGGGGGCTCCTCCTCAGATTTTGGGGGGGGGGTCCTGATGGGATTTTTGGCGTGGGGGGGACACACCACACACTTTGGAGCCCCCCCTGACGACTTTCCGGACACCCTGCCCAAAGTTTTTTGAGGGGGGGGACACGACACATCCTGATGAATTTTGGGGACCCTCCTCAAATTGGGGGGACCCCTCCTTAATTTGGGGTGGGGGGGATCTCCCCGTATCACTTGAGGGGGGGGGGCAAGTTGCCCAAATCCCCCCCCCCAAAAAAAACTTCCCAAAGGCCGATCCCTTCCTCCGCAACCCCCCAGCCTCATTTTTTGGGGGTCCCCCCCCAAACAAACCCACCCCTTCCACTCCCAAGCCCCCCCCCAAATCTAGGGACCCCCCCCAAATCTAAGGGACCCCCCCAAACCCCTTCAGCCCCCCCCAACCCCCCCCCAAAATACCGTGGTTGGAGCCCAGGAGCTGCTGCGGCTGCTGCTGCTTGCGACGAGGCATCCCCCAAATTTTTTTTTGGGGGGGGGGAACACAAAGGGGGGGGGGGACACAGTGACAAAAAGGGGGGGGGGACAGGGACAAAAAAAAAGGGGGGACCCCCCCAAAATCCCTCCCTTTCCCCGTCCCCGAGCCCCCCAAAGCGGGGCCCCACCAGGGACACGCCTCCCCCCCCCCCTTTTTTTTTTTTCAAAAAAACCTTTTTTTTTTCCCAAAACCGCCTTTATTTCCCCCATTTTCCTCCTTTTAACCCCTTCCCTTCTCCCCCTTCAAGTTCTTGGCGGTGGGATTTTGGGGAGGCTGGGCTCATTTTGGGGGTGTATAATTATTGGGGGGGGTGTATTTATTTTTGGGGGGTGTACATTTATTTGGGGGGGGTAAATACTTATTTTGGGGGTTAAATACTTATTTTGGGGGTTTATATACTTATTTGGGGGGCTAAATACTTATTTTGGGGGGTTATAAACTTATTTGGGGGGTTAAATACTTATTTGGGGGGCTAAATACTTATTTTGGGGGGCTATAAACTTATTTTGGGGGTTAAATACTTCTTTAGGGGTTAAATAGTTTGGGGGTGTTAAATAATTATTTGGGGGTTATAAACTTATTTTTGGGTTAAATAGTTATTTTTGGGGTTACATACTTTTGGGGGGTTAAATACTTATTTTGGGGGGTTATATAGTTATATTGGGGCTTAAATACTTATTTTGGGGGTTAAATACTTATTTTTGGGGGTTATAAACTTATTTTGGGGGGTTATAAACTTATTTGGGGGGTTAAATACTTATTTGGGGGAGTTAAATACTTTTGGGGGTTTAAATACTTATTTTGGGGGGTTATATAGTTATTTTGGGGTTTAAATACTTTGGGGGGTTAAATATTTATTTTAGGGGTTATAAACTTATTTGGGGGTTAAATACTTATTTTGGGGGGTTATAAACTTATTTTTGGGGGGTTATAAACTTATTTTCGAGGTTAAATACTTATTTTGGGGGTTATATAATTATTTGTAGGGTTATATACTTATTTTGGGGGGTTACGTACTTATTTTTTGGGTTAAATACTTATTTTGAGGGGATAAATACTTATCTTGGGGGGTTATATACTAATTTTTCAGGTTAAATACTTATTTTGGGGTTTATGTACTTATTTGGGGGGTTTATATACTTATTTGGGGGTTAAATACTTATTTTGGGGGTTATATACTTATTTTTAGGGTTAAATACTTATTTTGGGTGGTTCTACTTATTTTGTGGGAGGTGGGATCATTTTTGGGGGTGTCTACTTATTTGGGGGGAAGTATATATTTTTTTGGGGTGTACACTTATTTTGGGGGTTAAATACTTGGTTTGGGGGGTTTAAATACTTATTTTGGGGGACTAAATACTTATTTGGGGCATTATCTACTTATTTGGGGGGGCGTATATTTATTTTGGGGGTTGTAGATTTGTTTGGGGGGCATATATTTATTTTGGGGGGTCTTTACTTATTTTAGGGGTTAAATACCTTTTGGGGGGTTGGTTTAGCTACTAATTTTGGGGGGCTATGTACTTATTTGGGGGACATTTATACTTATTTGGGGTTTTTTTTGGTTATTTTTGGGGGTGTATATTTATTTTGGGGGGTGTGTACTTATTTTGGGGGATTAAATACTTATTTTGGGGGTTAAATACTTATTTGGGGAGGTTAAATGCTTATTTTGGGGGGTTAAACGCTTACTTTGGGGGGTTAAATACTTATTTTGGGGGAGCGTATACTTAATTTGGGGGTTAAATACCTGTTATGGGGGAGGTTATATACTCATTTGGGGGGGGGTTATATAGATTTTGGGGGGTAGTAGGCTTATTTTTAGGGGTGTAAATTCATTTTTTGGGGGTGTATATTTATTTGGGTGGGCTGTTTGCTTATTTTGGGGGGTTAAATAGTTATTTTGGGGTTAAATACTTATTTGGGGGGTTAAATGCTTATTTTGGGGGATTAAACACTTATTTTGGGGGGTTAAATACTTTTTTTGGGGGGTTATATATTTATTTTGGGGGGTTAAACGCTTATTTTGGGGATTAAACACTTATTTTGGGGGGGGTTATATATTTATTTTGGGGGGTCGTCTACTGATTTGGGGGGGGTGGGCTTATTTTTGGGGGGTGCCTACTCATTTTGGGGGGTCCTATACTTATTTTTTTTGAGGGGGGAGGTGTAAAGGGGGGGTCCCCCTCTCATTTTGGGGGGGTTTATCCTTACCTGATTGGGGGGGGGGGACCACGCAGAACTGGGGGTGCGTCGCCTGTAGATGTCCTGGGGGAGGGGAGGAGGAGGAAAAACTGGGGTGAATGGGGTGAACCCCCCCCTCGTTCTTGCCCCCCAAACTCTCCCCCCCCCTTATCCCCCCCCCGGGGCCTACCTGGGCCTGGTGTCCCCCCCCCGAAGGCCTAGTCCCCCCCCCGAGGCCTAGACCCCCCCAAAACCCTGTTTTCCCCCCCCCCGAGGTCTCCTCAGGCCTCCGACCCCCCCCAACCCCATCCCCCCCCCACTTTGAACCCCCCCCCGAGGCGGTTGCTAAGGAAAACCCCGCGGTTGCTACGGAAATCCCCGCGGTTGCTACGGAAAACCCCGCGGTTGCTAAGGAAACCCCTGCGGTTGCTAGGGGGAGGGACGCGCTTCCGGGTTTCTCCCCCCGCCCCGTTCCACCCGCTGTGCGCAGGCGCGGCGTCACCCCACTGAAGCCACGCCCCCTCCGGCCGCGGCGCGGCCAATGAGCGCGCGTTGCTAGGCAGATTAGGGCGCCATTTTGAGGCGCTGTTGGGCCAGTTGGGTTTGGGTGATTCGATTCCGTTTATTCGATTGATTTTTATTTCTTTAATTTCATTTTATTTCTTTGAGCTCATTGACATTTCCTTCAGTTCATTTATATTTGTGCATTTATTTCATTTGGTTTTCTACGTTTAATTTAATTCATTTTCTGAGTTTCATTTATTTTTCTGCATTTAATTTCCTTTTTCTACATTTAATTCCATTTATTTTTCTGCATTTAATTTATTTTTCTACATTTAATTTATTTTTCTACATTTAATTTATTTTTCTACATTTAATTTCATTTATTTTTGTGCATTTAAGTTTATTTCTTTTATTTCAGCCATATAATCGTCCATTTATTTTTATTTCATCTCTTGTGTGTATTTTTCTGTATTTATTTCTTTTATTTTTCTTTCTTTTTTATTTATTTTCCTTTAATTTTTCTTTCTTTTTATTTATTTTGCTTTTATTGTTCTCTATTTATTTTGCTTTCTTCTATGGCATTTATTTTTATTTCTTTTGCTTCCTCTAGTTCAGCTCTTCCATTTATTTTTATGTCACTAATTTCGGATATTTTAATCTATTTTTATTATTACTTTAGTTCTAATTAATTAATGTATTTGTATGTATTTTTATTTCCATTTCTTTCTTCTATTTTCTTTTATTCCTTTTCTGCCTTTTTTCTTTTCTGCCTTTAATTTCTTTACACCCGTTACTCAATTTATTTCTTTAATTCCCTTTATTTCATTTTATTAAATTTATTTTCTTTTTACTCCTTTTCTTTTATTCCATTTATTTTCTTTTTATTCCATGTTTTATTTCATTTCTTCATTTTCTTTTATTGCATTTCTTTATTCCCTTTCTTTTATTCCTTTTATTAATTTTATTCCATTTACTTATTAGATTTATTTTATTCCATTTATTTCTATTACATTTATTTTCTTTTATTCCTTTTATTTTATTCCACTTATTTTCTTTCACTCCTTCTATTCATCCCATTTATTTTCTTTTTATTCCATTTATTTTCTTTTTATTTCTTTTACTTTCTATTAATTTACTTTCTTTTTATCCCATTACTTTTTTATTCCATTTTTATTCCACTTATTCCATTTATTTATTGCCTTTATTTTCTTTTTCCTTTATTTTCTTTTTATTCCATTTATTGCCTTTATTTTCTTTTTCCTTTATTTTCTTTTTATTCCATTTATTTATTGCCTTTTTCTTTTATTCCATTTATTTTCTTTTTTTATTCCGTTTATTTTCTTTTTTTTATTCCGTTTATTTTCTTTTTCCATTTTTTATTCCGTTTATTTTCTTTTTTATTCCATTTTTCTTTTTTATTCCATTTATTTTCTTTTTTATTCCATTTATTTATTCCCTTTCTTTTCTTTTCCTCCTTTCTTTTCTTTTTATTCCATTATTTTCTTATATTTATTTTATTTTATTTCCTTTTATTTTATTTTCATTGGTTTTCTTTATTCCGCCGCTCTGTGGACCCTTTGGTGGTGTTGTCATGTCCCTGTCCCCCCCCCCTCTAAAAAAAAAAAAAGGGATTTAAAGTTTTTTTTTGTTTATTTATTATTTTATTTGGTTTATATTGAAGTTCTTTTTAAAAGGTTTTTCAGGCAACACCGAGAAAAGCAAGAATAATAATAAAATAAAGAAAAAAAATTAAAGCAAGCTATGTATCTTTTGGCCAAATATAAGAATAATAAAAAAAATAAAATAGCCTGTATTTCCACTAATAATAATAATAAAATAAACTACCACATATTTCGAGTAATAAATATGGATAATAAGAAATAAACATAACACTTATAATTTAGTAATATAATAATTTATATAAACATAAGAAAAATAATTTAAAATATAATTAATCGATACTAATACCGGTGACAATAATAAATATCAAATCACATGTATTTCTATTAAAAATGATAATAAAACCCCCAAATAGCGCTTATTCTTGCTAAAAATAATAACACTGATAAAATAATAAATATTTCTAATAAAATAATGTTCATAAAATAGGACGTGTTTCTGTGGGGAATAGGAATAAAAAGGCAGCAAGGATTTCTGTCAGTGGTAATAAAAATAATGGAACAATTATTTCTGCTAATAATAATAGTAATTATAATAAAAATAATAAAATAATAAAGCACATAGTTCTAAAATAATAACAATAAAATAGCAGGCGTTTCTAAGGAAATTATAAAAATTAAATAATTTTTCTGTTAATAATAAGAAAATAAAGTAGTATTAAGAATAATAATTTCTTTTTGATAAGAGTTCTACGGTAAAAGTATTTCTGCTGATAATAATAAAAATAAAGTAGAAGAATTTCTGCTAATAATAATGGTAATAGAAAATAAGGTAGATTACATATATGTTAATAATAATAGCAATAAAAAGTAGCATTTAATAATGATAATATAATAATAAATGATAAAATAATACTAACTAATAATAAAGTAGAATTATTTCTACTACTAATAAAAAAGTAGCACGTATTTCTGCAAAGGTAGTAATAAGAATAAAATAGCAAGTATTATTGATAATAATAATAAAAAAAATAAAGCAGACACTTTTCGGCTAATAGTAATAATAATCAAGAAAGTAACACATATTTCTGCAAGAACAGCAATAATAACAATAAAACGGCAAGTATTATTGATAGTAATAATTTAAAAATAAAGTAGAAGTATTTCTGTTAATAATAATAATGGTAATAACAATAATAAACAGAAGTATTTGCGCTAATACTACTAATAAAAAGAAAAAGCAGGGCATATTTCTGCTAATAAAAATAAGAAATCAAGTAGAAGTTTTTAGTGCTAATGATAGTAATAAAAGAAAATGAAGTAGGATGTATTATTGATAATAATCAAAGAAAATAAAGTGGCAAGCAATAAATGATAATAATTGAAATATAATAATATAATAATAATTAAAATAATACCACCGTATTTCTGCAAAGATAGTAATAATAACAATAAAAAAGCATGCATTTCCCAATAAAATAATAATAATAAAGATTACATAGCAAATCAAATAAACCCGACAGTCATAGAAAATAATCCAATTTTTAAATTAAATTTTCAAATTAACCAAATTAATTAAAAAATCCCCCAAGTACGACCCGATGTTACCACTCGCTCTCACTCTCGTTGTATTTTGGGGTCCGCAGCTGCCGGGGGCGGCCCCTTTTTCTCTGCTAAACCCGCCCGATTTGGGGCTTTCCCGCGCAGCTGCTGCCGCCAAAAATACCCATTAATGGACCCGAAACCTCCAAAAGGGCCTTTTTCCGCCCCAGATTTAGTCGCTGTTCTCATTTTCGGGCTTTTAAGTACAGCTGTTGCTCTCGGCACCTGAATTTCGGGGTATAATTATATTTATCCCTCAGGTCGCCTCAATTAGGGCTGAAATTAAGTCTAGTAGGACTAAAATTTAAGTCTATTAGGGCTAATAATTAAGTGTATTAGGGCTTAAAATTAAATTTAAGACCCAGCCCTCTACATTAGAGCTAATAATTAAGTCTATTAGGGCTAATGATTAAGCCTATTAGGCTTTATAATGAAATTTATTCCCCAGCCTCCCTAAATTAGGGCTAATAATTGAGTCTATTAGGGCTAATAATTAAGTCTATTAGGGCTTATAATTACATCCAGTCCACAGCCCACCCAAATTAGAGCTAATAATTAAGTCTGTTAGGCCTTATAATGAAATTTGTTCCCCAGCCTCCCTAAATTAGGGCTAATAATTAAGTCTATTAGGGCTTATAATTACATTTATTCTGCAGCCCACCTATATGAGGGCTAATAATTAAGTCCATTAGGGCTTATAATCAGATTTCCCCCCCCCATACCTCCTAAATTATGGCTAATAATTAAGTCCATTAGGGCTTATAATTAAATTTCTCCCCCATGCCTCCTAAACCATGGCTAGGAATTAGCTCATTAGGGCTAATAATTAAGTGTATTAGGACTAATAATTAAATTTATCCCCCAGCCCTTCTTAATTAAGGCTAATAAATAAGTGTATTGGGGCCAAGGTCTGGGTACCCCGCAGGGATCCAGGCTTGGGGCATCAGGAAGACGTTGGGCTTGGCCAAGATTTGGGGCAAAATGGTTGAGGTTTGGGGCAAAATGGTTGAGGTTTGGGGCAAAACAATTGTGGTTTGGGGTGAACGGTTGAGGTTTGGGCAAACGGTTGAGGTTTGGGCAAAACGGTTGAGTTTGGGGCAAAACGGTTGAGGTTTGGGGCAAACACGGTTGAGGTTGGGGCAAAAATGGTTGAGTTTGGGGCAAAACAATTGTGGTTTGGGGCGAACGGTTGAGGTTTGGGGCGAACGGTTGAGGTTGGTGCAAAACGGTTGAGTTTGGGGCAAAACGGTTGAGGTTTGGGGCAAACACGGTTGAGGTTGGGGCAAAAATGGTTGAGTTTGGGGCAAAACAATTGTGGTTTGGGGCGAACGGTTGAGGTTTGGGGCGAACGGTTGAGGTTTGGGGCGAACGGTTGAGGTTTGGGGCAAAACGGTTGAGCTTTGGGGCAAAACGGTTGAGGTTTGGGGCAAACACGGTTGAGGTTGGGGCAAAAATGGTTGAGTTTGGGGCAAAACAATTGTGGTTTGGGGCGAACGGTTGAGGTTTGGGGCGAACGGTTGAGGTTTGGGGCGAACGGTTGAGGTTTGGGGCAAAACGGTTGAGCTTTGGGGCAAAACGGTTGAGCTTTGGGGCAAACGGTTGAGCTTTGGGGCAAAATGGTTGAAGTTTGGGGCCAAAACCCGCTGGGCTTTGGGGCCAAACGGTTGAGGTTTGGGGCCAAAACTGGTTGAGGTTTGGGGCAAACGGTTGAGGTTTGGGGCAAAACAGTTGAGGTTGGGGCAAAACCGGTTGAGCTTTAGGCAAGACCAGTTGAGGTTTGGAGCCAAAATGGTTGAGGTTTGGGGCGAACAGTTGAGGTTTGGGGCAAGCAGTTGAGGTTTGGGGCCAAAACCCATTGGGGTCTGGGGCAAAACCGTTGAGGTTTGGGGCCAAAACCCATTGGGGTCTGGGGCAAAACCGTTGAGGTTTGGGGCCAAAACCCATTGGGGTCTGGGGCAAAACCGTTGAGGTTTGGGGCCAAAACGGTCGAGCTTTGGGGCAAAAATGGTCAAGGTTTGAGGCAAAAATGGTTGAGATTTGAGGCCAAAACAGTTGAGGTTTGATGGAAACAGTTGAGGTTCATGGCAAACAGTCAAAGTTTGGGGCAAGCAGTTGAGGCTTGGGGCAAATGGTAGAGGTTTGGGGCAAACATGGTTGAGGTTTGGGGCAAATGGTCCAGGTTTGGGGCCAAAACGGTTGAGGTTTGATGCAAATGGTTGAGGTTTGGGGCCAACGGTTGAGGTTCGTGGCAAACAGTCAGAGTTTGGTGCAAACAATTGAGGTTTGAGGCCAAAACAGTTGAGCTTTGGGGCCAAAATGGACGAGTTTTGAGGCAAAAATGGTTGAGGTTTGAGGCAAAACCGTTTGAGATTTGGGGCCAAACCAGTTGAGCTTTGGGGCAAACAGTTGAGCTTTGGGGCAAACGGCAGAGGTTTGGGGCAAACATCATAGAGGTTTGGGGCCAACGGTTGAGGTTTGTGGCAAACAATTGAGCTTTGGGGCAAAGGTGGTTGAAGTTTGGGGCAAAGGGTTGAGGTTTGGGGCAAATGGTAGAGGTTTGGGGCAAACACGATTGAGATTTGGGGCAAAAAAGATTGCAGTTTGGGGCAAACGGTTGAGGTTTGGGGAAAACAATTGAGATTTGGGGCCAAAGCGGTCAAGCTTTGGGGAAAAACGGTCGAGCTTTGGGGCAAACAGTTGAGCTTTGGGGCAAATGGTAGAAGTTTGGGACAAACATGGTTGAGATTTGGGGCAGAAAAGATTGCAGTTTGGGTGAAACGGTCGAGGTTTGGGGCCGAAACAGTCGAGGTTTGGGGCCGAAACAGTCGAGGTTTGGGGCCAAAATGGTTGATGTTTGGGGCCAAAACGGTTGAGGTTTGTGGCAAGCAGTCAAAGTTTGGTGCCAATGGTTGAGGTTTGGGGCAAAAACAGGTGAGCTTTGGGGCAAATGGTAGAGGGTTGGGGCAAGCATGGTTGAGATTTGGGGCAAGCATGGTTAAGGTTTGAGGCCAAAATGATTGAAGTTTGGGGTCAAAATAGTTGAGGTTTGGAGCCAACACTTGAAGTTCGTGGCAAACAGTCAAAGTTTGGTGCAAACAATTGAGCTTTGGGGTAAAAATGGTTGAGCTTTGGGGTAAAAATGGTTGAGCTCTGGGGCAAAGGGTTGAGCTTTGGGGCAAATGGTAGAGGTTTGGGGCAAACATGGTTGAGATTTGGGGCAAAAAACTTGCAGTTTGGGTGAAAGAGTTGAGGTTTGTGGCAAATGGTTGAGGTGTGGGACAAACGGTCGAGGCTCAGGGCAAGGATCTGGAGTGGCTGCAGGGGTCTTGGAGTGGGGTGATGGTTTGGAGAGGATTTGGGGACACAGTGCAGGGGTGTTGGGGCTCGGTGCCGAGGTTGGTGCCACCACCATCAGCATGTCTCCCGCAGTAGTAGGTGGCCGTGTCGTCGGCCCTGAGGCTGTTCATCTGCAGCGTGACGGTGCCCTGGGCGTTGTCCCTCGAGACGGTGAACCGTCCTTCGACCGCCGAGGCGTAACCTCTGTTACCGCCGCCACCGTCAACACCCGCCACGAACTCGAGCGCCTTCCCGGGCGCCTGTCGCACCCAGGACACGCTGTAGCCGCCGATGGGGGAGCCGGAGCCCTTGCAGAGGAGGCGCAGGGACCCCCCGGGTGTCTGGAGACCACCTCCGGACTCGACCAGTTGCACGGCCGCCCGCAGAGCCCAAACACCCGGGGGGTCCCTGCGCCTCCTCTGCAAGGGCTCCGGCTTCACCTTCAGCAGCTTCGGCATGGGATGGATGCGACAGGCGCCCGGGAAGGGGTTCGAGCGGGTCGCGAGTATTAACAGCGGTGGTAGTAGCACAGCATACGCGCCGTCGGTCAAGGGACGGTTCACCGTCTCGAGGGACAATTCCCAGAGCACGCTCACGCTGCAGATGAACAGCCTCAGGGCCGACGACACGGCCACCTACTACTGCGCGAAAGAAGCTGGTGGTTGTGGTTGTACCAACTCCGGCACTGAGCCGTCAATATCCCAGCGCTGTGTCCCCAAATCCCGGCATCTTCCTCAAACTCCCATCCAGTTCTTGGTCCCTTGTGCCCCACCAGAACCCCTGCACCCAACCCAGGTCCTCGCCCTCAGCCCGGATCCCTGCCCCGACCGTGGATCCTTTGCCCCGTGCTTGGACCCTCACACCCTGCCCCAACATCCCTGCCCCGTTCCCAGCATCTTCCCAAAGGTCGGACCCTCATCCTGGACTGTTTGCAGGAGTCTGGACCCTTTGGAAGGAGCCCGGAGCCCTGCACGGTGCCCAAATCCCCGGGTCTTGCCCCAAACCCAGGCTCGGTGCATCCTCTGCAAGGGCTGTGGGTTGGGAGAGAGACGTCTGGGCTGGGTGGGATGGGTCCAAACTCAGAAAAAGGGTCCGGGTTGGGTGCAAGGGGAAGCAAAACAGGTTGGGAGTTTGGGGAAGATTTCAGGATTTAGGGACGCAGCACAGGGGTGTTGGGTGTTGATGCCAGGGTTGGTGCCACCACCATCATCATCATTTCTTTCCCGCAGTAGTAGGTGGCCGTGTCGTCGGCCCTGAGGCTGTTCATCTGCAGCGTGAGCGTGCTCTGGGAGTTGTCCCTCGAGAGGGTGAACCGTCCTTCGACCGACGGCGCGTAGTCTGTGCTACTACCATCGTCGTCAATACTCGCGACGTATTCGAGCCCCTTCCCGGGCGCCTGTTGCACCCAGTTCATGGCAGAGCCGCTGAAGGTGAAGCTGGAGCCCTCGCCCAACACAACCTGGGAGAAGAATTTAAGGCTCAGCGCAGGGGATTTTGGCAGCGTGCAGGGTTTTCTGGGGTCCCTGGTATGGAGCAGGCAGGGAACAGGGATGGGGTCTGGGTGCAGAAGACGGGAGCCGGGCAGGGTTTTGGGGGTCAGGGCCGGGGTTTGGGGTCAATGCCAAGAACCTGGTGCCCTGCAGGGTCCGTGCTTGGTGCAGGGGTTTCAGGAAGGTCCTGGGATGTTGGGATGCAGGGCAGGGATGCTCAGGCTCGGGGCAGAGGCTTTCCTCCCGATGCGGGGACAGACGCTGGAAGACTTTCCCTTGGCTGACGGGGCGTACGGCGTGTCACCGCCGCCGCTCCAAATACCCGCGACCCACTGGAACCCCTTCCCGGGGACCTGTCGCATCCACACCATGTCGGTGCTGCCGAAAGCGAAGCCGGAGGCCTTGCAGAGGAGGCGCAGGGACCCCCCGGGTGTCTGGAGACCCCCTCCGGACTCGACCAGTTGCACGGCCGCCCGCAGCCCTGCGGAGAGAGAAAGGACGGGATTCAGTTGTCCATGTCCAGGAGTTGCCCACCCACCCAAAATCTGCATGCCGGAGCTTGGGGGATCCTACCTGGAAGGGCTGTGAGGAAGAAGAGGAGGTGGAGGGTGGAAGGGGGGC
This sequence comes from Buteo buteo, assembly GCF_964188355.1. NCBI lineage: Eukaryota > Metazoa > Chordata > Aves > Accipitriformes > Accipitridae > Buteo > Buteo buteo. The sequence goes on along the minus strand of NW_027439261.1, from coordinate 265,770 downwards.
TGCTTTGGGGTGGGTCCTGGTGAGGTCCTCTCTGCCCTGGTTGTCTAGAGTTGCTCAGGGTGATGGTTACACCAACGGAGGGTGCAGGGGGCCCTGACCATCCCTGCCTGGCCCCCAGCCCTGTCTCCAGACCCCTGCACCCAACCCGGACCCTTGTCCTGAGCCTCGACCCTTCCCACCCAGCCCGGACCTCTTGCACCCAACCCGCGTCCTTTGTGGCGAGCCCCGGTGTTTGGGCTCAACGGGCGGCTGTGGAACTGCTGGGGTCCGGAGGGGGTCTCCAGACACCCGGGGGGTCCCTGCGCCTCCTCTGCAAGGGCTCCGGCTTCACCTTCAGCGGCTACACCATGTTCTGGGTGCGACAGGCGCCCGGGAAGGGGCTCGAGTGGGTTGCGAGTATTGACACTGGTGGTGGTTACAGATACTACAGGTCGGCGGTCAAAGGACGGTTCACCGTCTCAAGGGTCAACTCCCAGAGCACGGTCACGCTGCAGATGAACAGCCTCAGGGCCGACGACACGGCCACCTACTACTGCGCGAAAGCTGCTGGTGGTGATAGAAAAGCTGGCATCACGTCCCAGCATCCCTGCGCTCCGTCCCAGCATCTCAGCATCTTCCCAAAACCCTTGCCCAGAGCCAGGACCCACCTCCACGACTGGACCCTCGCAGTGATCCCAGAACCTTGTACGGAACCCAGACCCTCGCCCTCAGCCCGGATCCCTGCCCCGACCGTGGATCCTTTGCCCCGGGCTTGCACCCTCCTACCCTCCTCCAACGTCCCAGCATCTTCCCAAAGCCCAGACCCTCGCCCTGGACTCTCTGCACGAATCTGGACCCTTTGGAAGGAGCCCGGACCCCTGCACGGTGCCCAAATCGCCGGGTCTTGCCCCAAACCCAGGCTCGGTGCGTCCTCTGCAAGGGCTGCGGGTTGGGAGAGAGACGTCTGGGCTGGGTGGGAAGGGTCCAAACTCAGGACAAGGGTCCGGGTTGGGTTCAAGGGAGCAGGTAGGTTGCAAGAACCCAGGAATAAGGCAGGAGTTTGTGGAAGAGGCCAAGGTTTGGGGAGACAGTGCAGGGGTGTTGGGGGTCGGTTCCACCAGCAGCACCATCATCTTTTTTCCCGCAGTAGTAGGTGGCCGTGTCGTCGGCCGTGAGGCTGTTCATCTGCAGCGTGACCGTGCTCTGGGAGTTGTCCCTCGAGATGGTGAAGCGTCCTTCGACCGACGGCGCGTATTGTGTGCTACTACCATCGTCGTCAATACTCGCGACATATTCGAGCCCCTTGCCGGGCGCCTGTCGCACCCACTGCATGTAGGAGCTGCTGAAGGTGAAGCCGGAGCCCTTGCAGGGGTCTGGGCTTGGAGCAAAGGGTCTGGGCTCAGTTCCAGGGGTCCGTTCCCTATTTTTCGTTTGTCTTCTGGAGCAACCGCTACGAGTGCTGAAGCTTCCCAGGAAGCGGCCAGACATAGAATCATAGAATCATAAAATCACAATTTATGTTGGAAAAGACCTTCAAGATCATCGAGTCCAACCACTAACCATGCCCACTAAACCATGTCCTGAAGCACCCTGTCCGCTCGCTTTTTGAATATCTCCAGGGATGGCGACTCAACCACTTCCCTGGGCAGCACATTCCAATGTTTCACAACCCTCTCAGTAAAAAAAAAATGTTTCCGAATACCTAACCTAAATCTCCCTTGCCTCAACTTGAGGCCATTTCCTCTCGTTCTATCTCCAGCCACCTGACAGAAGAGACCAGCACCCACCTCACTCCAACCCCCCTTCAGGTAGTTGTAGAGAGTGATCAGGTCTACCCTCACCCTCCTCTTCTCCAGACTGAACAGCCCCGGTTCCCTCAGCGGCTCCTCGTAAGTTCTCCAGACCCTTCTCCTCGTTCTCCAGACCCTTCACCACCTTGGTTGCCCTTCTCTGGACACGCTCCAGCACCTCAACGTCTTTCCCGTAGCGAGGGGCCCAAAACCGAACCCAGGACTCGAGGTGTCACCTCACCGGTGCCCAGTACAGGGGGACAACCACCCCCCTGCTCCCGCTGGCCACACCATTTCTGATAGAGGCCAGGATGCCGTTGGCCTTCTTGGCCACCTGGGCACACTGCTGGCTCACCTTCAGCTGGCTGTCGACCAACACCCCCAGGTCTTTCTCTGCCGGGCAGTTTTCCAGCCGCTCTTCCCCAAACCTGTAGCGTTCCATGGATTTGTTGTGACCCAAGCGCAGGACCCGGCACTTGTCGAACCTCATACGATTGCCCTCGTCCCATCGATCCAGCCTCTCCAGATCTCTCTGTAGAACCTTCCTACCCTCGAGCAGATCGACCCTCCCTCCCAACTTGACGTCGTCGCCAAACTTGCTGAGGGAGCACGCCATCCCCTCATCCAAATCGTTGATAAAGATATTAAACGGAACAGGGCCCAAAACCGAGCCCTGAGGAACACCGCTTGTGACCGTTCACCAACCAGATTTCACCCCATTCACCACAACCCTCTGGGCTCGTCCATCCAGCCAGTTTTTCACCCGGCGAAGAGTACGCTTGCCCAACCCATGAGCCGCCATCTTCTCAAGGAGTACTCCATGAGAGACAGTGTCAAAGGCCTTGCTGAAGTCCAGGTGGACAACATGGACAGCCTTTCCCTCATCCACTAGGGGGGTCACCTGGTCATAGAAGGGGATCAGGTTGGCCAAGCAGGACCTGCCTTTCATGAACCCACGCTGGCTGGGCCCGATCCCCTGATTGTCCTGGACTTGCCATGTGAATGGTGCCAAGACAAACCGTTCCATGATCTTCCCCGGTACCGAGGTCAGGCGGACAGGCCTGTAGTTCCCCGGATCCTCCCTCCGACCCTTCTTGTAGATGGGAGTCACATCATCAAGACTCCAGTCGTCTGGCACTTCCCTTGTTGACCTGGATCACCGATAGATGATGGAGAGTGGCTTGGCAAGGACCTCTGCCAGCTCCCTCAGTACTCTTTGATGGATCCCATCAGGTCCCGTAGATTTGTGAGTGTTCAGACGGCGTAGCAGATCCCTAACTAATTCCTCCTGGATCAAGGGGGGTATGTTCTGCTCTTCATCCTCGCTTTCCAGCTCGAGGGGTGGAGTGCCCTGAGGATGACTGGTCTCCCAATTAAAGACTGAGGCACAGAAGGCATTAAGCACCTCGGCCTTTTCCTCGTCTCTGGTGGCAACGTTCCCTTCTGTATCCATTAAAGGACAGATATTCTCCTTGGGATTCTTTTTACTCTTAACATAAAAACATAAGATAACATCGCCTGCTGGTGGGAAGCAGAGAGCAAAATCTTTAGTTGTCCTTTGCTTTCGCGCGTGACCTTTGCTTTTGCTTTATTAAAGTGTCCTTCTCTGGACCCAGGAGCCTTTTGTTCTGTTTTCACTCCCCCGTCAAGCTGCGGGGGCAACGGTAGAGCGGCTTTGGAGGGACCTCGGTCTCCAGCCAGGGTCAACCCACCACAATCACCCTGAGCAACTTGAGTCCCCCTGGGCAGACAGGACCCCCCCAGCAGGACCCACCCCAGAGCAGCCCCCTCACTGCACTTTCCTCCTCCTCGTCCTCTTCCTCGCAGCCCTCCCAGTAGGATCCTCCAACCTCCGGAATGCAGATTTTGGGTGGGTGGGCGACTCAGGGACCCGGGCGACTCAATTCCGTCCTTTCTCTCTCCGCAGGGCTGCGGGCGGCCGTGCAACTGGTGGGGTCCGGAGGTGGTCTCCAGACACCCGGGGGGTCCCTGCGCCTCCTCTGCAAGGGCTCCGGCTTCACATTCAGCAGCAAAGGCATGGACTGGGTGCGACAGGCACCTGGGAAGGGGTTCGAGTGGGTTGCGGGTATTTACAGCAGTGGTAGTTACACCTACTACGCGCCGTCGGTCAAGGGACGCTTCACCATCTCAAAGGACAACTCCCAGAGCACGGTCACGCTGCAGATGAACAGCCTCAGGGCCGACGACACGGCCACCTACTACTGCACGAAATCTTATGGTGGTGGTGGTGGCCCCAACCCTGGCACCGACCCCCAACACCCCTGCACTGTCTCCCCAAACCTTGGCCTCTTCCACAAACTCCTGCCTTATTCCTGGGTTCTTGTGACCTACCTGCTCCCCTGCACCCAACCCAGACCCTTTTTCTGAGTTTCAACCCTTCCCAACCAGCCCAGACCTCTTGCACCCAACCCGCGTCCTTTGCGGCGAGACCCGGTGTTTGGGCTCAACGGGCGGCCGTGCAACTGGTGGAGTCCGGAGGGGGTCTCCAGACACCCGGGGGGTCCCTGCGCCTCCTCTGCAAGGGCTCTGGCTACGACTTCAGCAGCAAAGCCATGAACTGGGTGCGACAGGCGCCTGGGAAGGGGTTCGAGTGGGTTGCAATTATTAGCAGCTATGGTGGTAGCACCTGGTACGCACCGTCGTTCAAAGGACGTTTCACCATCTCGAGGGACAACTCCCAGAGCACGCTCACGCTGCAGATGAACAGCCTCACGGCCGACGACACGGCCACCTACTACTGCGCGAAAGAAGGTGCTGGTGGTGCTGGTGATGCTCACGCCGAGTCCCAGCAGCCCTGCTCTGTGCCCCCACATCCCACCAACTTTCCAAAGACCATCCCCTCAACACATACCCTGGTACCAAATCCTTTCCCTGACCCTGACCCTTTTGCTCCCAGCCCGGACCCTTACACCAAACACAGACCCAACACCAAACCCAGGTCCTTGTCCTGACCCTGGACCGTTTCCATCAAGCCCAGACCCTTGCACCAAACCCAGACCCTCACATCCCACCTGCAGCCTTGGAGCGAGCCCAAATCCTTCACGGTGCTCAAATCCCCGGCTCTTGACCCAAATCTGGGCCCTGCGCCTCCTCTGCAAGGGCTCCGGCTTCACATTCAGCAGCTTCAGCATGCAGTGGGTGCGACAGGCACCTGGGAAGGGGCTCGAGTACGTTGCGAGTATTAACAGCGGTGGTAGTTACACAAACTATGCGCCGTCGGTCAAGGGACGCTTCACCGTCTCAAAGGACAACTCCCAGAGCACGGTCACGCTGCAGATGAACAGCCTCAGGGCCGACGACACGGCCACCTACTACTGCGGGAAAAATGCTGGTGGTTATGGTGGCACCGGTGCTGGCACTGATCCGTAACATCCCTGCGCTGTGTCCCGAAATCCCGGCATCATCCTCAAACTCCCATCCAGTTCTTGGTCCCTTGTGCCCCACCTGCACCCCTGAGCCTGGATCCCTACCCCGACCGTGGATCCTTTGCCCCGTGCTTGCACCCTCCTACCCTGCCCCAACATCCCTGCACCGTTCCCGGCATCTTCCCAAAGCCCAGACCCTCGCCCTGGACTGTTTGCAGGAGTCTGGATCCCTTGGAAGGATCCCGGACCCCTGCACGGTGCCCAAATCCCCGGGTCTTGCCCCAAACCCAGGCTCGGTGCGTCCTCTGCAAGGGCTGTGGGTTGGGTGAGAGATGTCTGGGCTGGGTGGGAAGGGTCGAGGCTCAGGACAAGGGTTTGCGTTGGGTGCAAGGGAGCAGGTCGGTTAGGTCCCAAGAGTCCAGCAATGAGGCATTTGACCTCGTTTGTGTCTTAATGTCGCTCTTGGGGTCACATCGAAACCTTCCCCAACATTGGATCGCGACAGCGTCCTTTGACCGCTGGTGCGTAGTAGGTGCTACTACCACTGCTGTGAATACTCGCCACGTATTCGAGCCCCTTCCCGGGCGCCTGTCGCACCCAGTTCACGTCATTGCTACTGAAATCAAAGCCGGAGCCCTTGCAGAGGAGGCAGAGGGTCGAGATTTGGGTCAAGAGCCGGGGATTAGGGCACTGTGAAGGATTTGGGCTCGCTGCAAGGCTGCAGGCGGGATGTGAGGGTCTGGGTTTGGTGCAAGGGTCGGGGCTTGATGGAAACGGTCCAGGGTCAGGACAAGGACCTGGGTTTGGTGTTGGGTCTGTGTTTGGTGTTAAGGGTCCAGGTTGGGAGCAAACGGTCCAGGCTGAAAGAAAGGATTTGGTTTTGGTGCAAGGGTCCAGGCTGAGTGGATGGTATTTGGAAAGCTGGTGGGATTTGGGGACACAGAGCAGGAATGCTGGGGCTCAGTGTGAGCATCAGTGTCACTGCCACCATATCTCGCGCAGTAGTAGGTGGCCGTGTCGTCGGCGCTGAGGCTGTTCATCTGCAGCGTGAGCGTGCTCTGGGAGTTGTCCCTTGAGATGGTGAAGCGTCCCTTGACCGACGGCGCGTATGCTGTGCTACTACCACCGCTGTTAATACTCGCGACCCACTCGAACCCCTTCCCGGGCGCCTGTCGCACCCACTCCATGCCATAGCTGCTGAAGGTGAAGCCGGAGCCCTTGCAGAGGAGGCGCAGGGACCCCCCGGGTGTCTGGAGACCACCTCCGGACTCCACCAGTTGCACGGCCGCCCGCAGCCCTGCGGAGAGAGAAAGGACGGGATGGAGTCTCTCAGGTCCCAGAGTCACCCACCCACCCCAAAATCTGCATTCTGGAGCTTGGGGGATCCTACCTGGAAGGGCTGCGAGGAACAGGATGAGGAGGAGGAAGGTGGAAGGGGGGCTGCTCTGGGGTGGGTCCTGCTGGGGGGTCCTCTCTGCCCTGGTTGTCTAGAATTGGTCAGGGTGATGGTTACACCAACGGAGGGTGCAGGGGGCCCTGACCATCCCTGCCTGGCCCCCAGCCCTGTCTCCAGACCCCTGCACCCAACCCGGACCCTTGTCCTGAGCCTCGAATCTTCCCACCCAGCCCAGACCTCTTGCACCCAACCCACGTCCTTTGCGGCGAGCCCCGGTGTTTGGTCTCCGTGGGCGGCCGTGCAACTGGTGGAGTCCGGAGGTGGTCTCCAGACACCCGGGGGGTCCCTGCGCCTCCTCTGCAAGGGCTCTGGCTACGACTTCAGCAGCAATGCCATGGACTGGGTGCGACAGGCGCCCGGGAAGGGGCTCGAGTGGGTCGCGGGTATTAGCAGCTATGGTGGTAGCACCTGGTACCCACCGTCGTTCAAAGGACGGTTCACCATCTCGAGGGACAACTCCCAGAGCACGGTCACGCTGCAGATGAACAGCCTCAGGGCCGACGACACGGCCACCTACTACTGCGGGAAAGATGCTGGCAGTGACACTGATGCTCACGCCGAGTCCCAGCAGCCCTGCTCTGTGCCCCCACATCCCACCAACTTTCCAAAGACCATCCCCTCAACACATACCCTGGTACCAAATCCTTTCCCTGACCCTGACCCTTTTGCTCCCAGCCCGGACCCTTACACCAAACACAGACCCAACACCAAACCCAGGTCCTTGTCCTGACCCTGGACCGTTTCCATCAAGCCCCGACCCTTGCACCAAACCCAGACCCTCACATCCCACCTGCAGCCTTGCAGCGAGCCCAAATCCTTCACGGTGCCCAAATCCCCGGCTCTTGACCCAAATCTGGACCCTCTGCCTCCTCTGCAAGGGCTCCGGCTGCAAGTCCCGCAGATCTGACACGCTCTGGGTGCGACGGGCGCCCGGGAAGGGTCTCGAGTGGGTGGCAGAAATCACGGTGGGTGACGGTGCTGGTACGGACTACGGGGCCGTGTTGGCAGCACCCGGCCGATTCCAGAGCCAAGGATTTGGGCACCGTGCCGGGGTCAGGCTCGACACAAAAGATGAGGAATGGGTGCAAGAGGTCTGGGCTGGGTGGGAATGGTCGAGGCTCAGGACAGGGGTCCGGGTTGGGTGCAGGGGAGCAGGTAGGCTGCAAGAGTGCAGGAATAAGGAATGAGTTTGTGGAAGAGGCCAAGGTTTGGGGAGACAGTGCAGGGGTGTTGGGGGTCAGTGCCAGGGTTGGTGCCACCACCACCACCATAACCATCAGCAGATTTCGCGCAGTAGTAGGTGGCCGTGTCGTCGGCCGTGAGGCTGTTCATCTGCAGCGTGACCGTGCTCTGGGAGTCGTCCCTCGAGATGGTGAAGCGTCCTTCGACCGACAGCGCGTAACCTGTGCTACCACCACTGCTTCTAATACTCGCGACATATTCGAGCCCCTTCCCGGGCGCCTGTCGCATCCATCCCATGCCAAAGCTGCTGAAGTCGTAGCCGGAGCCCTTGCAGAGGAGGCGCAGGGACCCCCCGGGTGTCTGGAGACCACCTCCGGACCCCACCAGTTGCACGGCCGCCCGCAGCCCTGTGGAGAGAGAAAGGACGGGATGGAGTCACTGGGGACCTGGCGTATCCCACCCACCCCTAAATCCGTGTGCCCGGAGTTGCAGGGTCCTACCTGGGAACATCTAGTCATAAAAGCAAAGAACTGCAAAACTCACGAGTTACTACATCGACTAGTTAATTGCTTGGCTCTACTTTTGTCTGTTGTTTCAATCATAGTGTTGTTGGTTCTAATAAGATTTCTAATATTATTTACCAAATCTCACTTTGACAGTCTTTTAGCAGCAAACCAGTTTCCTCAGCTGGCAAAAAATATTAAAACCATCAAAATATTTGGACATGCCGGAATGTATGGACATATGCTATCAGTAGGACCCAGCCACGCTGACCCCTACCCCGGGCACATGGATTTTGGGTGGTTGGGCGACTCCATCCCGTCCTTTCTCTCTCCCCAGGGCTGCGGGCGGCCGTGCAACTGGTCGAGTCCGGAGGGGGTCTCCAGACACCCGGGGGGTCCCTGCGCCTCCTCTGCAAGGGCTCCGGCTTCGCTTTCGGCAGCACCGACATGGTGTGGATGCGACAGGTCCCCGGGAAGGGGTTCCAGTGGGTCGCGGGTATTTGGAGCGGCGGCGGTGACACGCCGTACGCCCCGTCAGCCAAGGGAAAGTCTTCCAGCGTCCGTCCCCGCATCGGGAGGAAAGCCTCCGCCCCGAGCCTGAGCATCCCTGCCCTGCATCCCAACATCCCAGGACCTTCCTGAAAACCCTGCACCAAGCACGGACCCTGCAGGGCACCAGGTTCTTGGCATTGACCCCAAACCCCGGCCCTGACCCCCAAAACCCTGCCCGGCTCCCGTCTTCTGCACCCAGATCCCATCCCTGTTCCCTGCCTGCTCCATACCAGGGACCTCAGAAAACCCTGCACGCTGCCAAAATCCCCTGCGCTGAGCCTTAAATTCTTCTCCCAGGTTGTGTTGGGCGAGGGCTCCGGCTTCACCTTCAGCGGCTCTGCCATGGTCTGGGGGCGACAGGCGCCCGGGAAGGGGCTCGAATACGTCGCGAGTATTGACGACGATGGTAGTAGCACAGACTACGCGCCGTCGGTCGAAGGACGGTTCACCCTCTCGAGGGACAACTCCCAGAGCACGGTCACGCTGCAGATGAACAGCCTCAGGGCCGACGACACGGCCACCTACTACTGCGGGAAAGATGCTTGTGGTGGTGGCGCCGAGCCCCAACACCCCTTCACTGTGTCCCTAAATCCTCCCCAAACCATCACCTCACTCCAAGACCCCTGCAGCCACTCCAGATCCTTGCCCCGAGCCTCAGCCGTTTGTCCCACACCTCAACCATTTGCCACAAACCTCAACTGTTTGCACCAAACTTTGACTGTTTGCCACGAACCTCAACCATTTCCATCAAACCTCAAACATTTTGGCCCCAAACTTCAACCGCTTGCCCCAAATCTCAACCATGTTTGCCCCAATCCTCTACCATGTTTACCCCAAACCTCAACTCTTTCACCCAAACTGCAGTCTTGTTTGCCCCAAACCTCAACCATGTTTGCCCCAAACCTCTACCATTTGCTCCAAAGCTCAACCCTTTGCCCCAGAGCTCAACTGTTGCATCAAAGCTCAACCGGTTTGGCCCCAAATCTCAAACGCTTTTGCCCCAAACCTCAACCGCTTGCCTCAAACCTCAACCATTTTGGCCCCAAACCTCAACCATTTGCCCCAAACCTCAATTGTTTTGCCCCAAACCTCTACCATGTTTGCCCCAAACCTCTACCATTTGCCCCAAAGCTCAACCGTTTGCCCCAAACCTCTACCATTTGCCCCAAAGCTCAACCTTTTTTGCGCCAAGCCTCAACCGTTATTGCACCAAACTTTGACTGTTTGCCACGAACCTCAACTGTTTTGGCCCCAAACCTCGACCATTTGCCCCAGACCTCAATTGGTTTTGCCCCAAACCTCAACTGCTTGCCCCAAACCTCAACCGTTTGCCCCAAACCTCAACCATTTTTGCCCCAAACCTCAACCGTTTCACCCAAATCTCAACTGTTTCACCCATACTGCAATCTTTTTGCCCCAAACCTCAACCATTTTTGCCCCAAGCCTCAATTGTTTTGCCCCAAACCTCAACCTTTTAGCCCAAACCTCAACTGTTTTGGCCCCAAACCTCAACTGTTTTGGCCCCAAACCTCAACCGTTTTGCCTCAACCATTTTTGCCCCAAACCTCGACCATTTTTGCCCCAACCTCGACCGTTTTTGCCTCAAACCTCGACCGTTTTGCCTGTCCTGGTTTCAGCCGGGATAGAGTTAACTGTCTTCCTAGTAGCTGGTGCAGTGCTGTGTTTTGAGTTCAGTATGCGAAGAACGTTGATAACGCCGATGTTTTCAGTTGTTGCTCGGTAGTGTTTAGACTAAAGTCAAGGCTTTTTCAGCTTCTCATGCCCAGCCAGCGGGAAGGCTGGAGGGGCACAAGAAGTTGGCACAGGACACAGCCAGGGCACCTGACCCAAACTGGCCAACGGGGTATTCCATACCATGGGACGTCCCATCTAGTATGGGAACTGGGAATGTGGGGGGGGAATCGCTGCTCGGGGACTGGCTGGATGTCGATCGGCACGTGGTGAGCAGTTGCACAGCGCATCATTTGTACATTCCAATCCTTTTATTATTGCTGTTGCCATTTTATTAGTGTTATCATTATTAGTTTCTTCTTTTCTGTTCTATTAAACCGTTCTTATCTCAACCCACGAGTTTTACTTCTTTTTCCCGATTTTCTCCCCCACCCAACTGGGGGGGGGGATGGTGAGTGAGCGGCTGATGGTGCTTAGTTGCTGGCTGGGGTTAAACCACGACACCAGCGTTGGTTCGTTCAGCTGACGGGTCCAGTCCCGGTGGGTTTGCACTCCCAGGGCTTCAGTCTGTGTCCTTTTATCATCCTTGCCCCTCCTTCGGGCCGGCACCTGAACTCGTTAGGGTAATGAACAGTTTGTGAGCCTTTGGGCTTGGGGGTCGTTTGTGGAGTAACTTCTCCCTCCCTGCAGACGTGGCCATCGTTTGATCTTTGTATCCCAACGGGGAGCTGCGCACCCTCCAGCACGTCGTCCTGTCCTGTTGCTGATGTCTGAGCTGATGGGCTTTCCACCTTGGTTCCTCGCTGTGCAGGGCTTGTCTTTAAGCAGAACTTGCCCCACCACAATGTTTGAGACATCAACTCGTTCAGTCACTCACAGGGATGTGATGCCAGCTTTTCTACCACCACCATAAGCACCTTTCCCGCAGTAGTAGGTGGCCGTGTCGTCGGCCCTGAGGCTGTTCATCTGCAGCGTGACCGTGCTCTGGGAGTTGTCCCTCGAGATGGTGAAGCGTCCTTTGACCGACGGCCCGTACCAGGTGCCACTACCATCGCTGCTAATAACTGCGACCCACTCGAACCCCTTCCCAGGTGCCTGTCGCACCCAGTTCATGTTGTAGCCGCTGAATGTGAAGCCGGAGGCCTTGCAGAGGAGGCGCAGGGACCCCCCGGGTGTCTGGAGACCCCCTCCGGACTCCACCAGTTGCACGGCTGCCCGCAGCCCTGCGGAGAGAGAAAGGACGGGATGGAGTCACCCGGGTCCCAGAGTCACCCACCCACCCAAAATCTGCATGACGGCGGTTGGACAATCCCACCTGGGAGGGCTGCGAGGAAGAGGATGAGGAGGTGGAAGGGGGGCTGCTCTGGGGTGGGTCCTGCTGGGGGGGTCCTCTCTGCCCTGGTTGTCTAGAGTTGCTCAGGGTGATGGTTACACCAACGGAGGGTGCAAGGGGCCCTGACCATCCCTGCCTGGCCCCCAGCCCTGTCTCCAGACCCCTGCACCCAACCCGGACCCTTGTCCTGAGCCTCGAATCTTCCCACCCAGCCCAGACCTCTTGCACCCAACCCGCGTCCTTTGCGGCGAGCCCCGGTGTTTGGGCTCAACGGGCGGCCGTGCAACTGGTGGAGTCCGGAGGTGGTCTCCAGACACCCGGGGGGTCCCTGCGCCTCCTCTGCAAGGGCTCCGGCTTCACATTCAGCGGCTACAACATGGAGTGGGTGCGACAGGTGCCTGGGAAGGGGCTCGAGTTCGTCGCAGGTATTAGCAGCGATGGTAGTTACACAGAATACGCGCCATCGGTCAAAGGACGGTTCACCGTCTCGAGGGACAACTCCCAGAGCACGGTCACGCTGCAGATGAACAGCCTCAGGGCCGACGACACGGCCACCTACTACTGCGGGAAAAATCCTGGTGGTGATAGAAAAGCTGGCATCAAGTCCCAGCATCCCTGCGCTCCGTCCCAGCATCTCAGCATCTTTCCAAAACTCTTGCCCAGAGCCAGGACCCAGCTCCAAGACTGGACCCTTGCAGTGATCCCAGAGCCTTGTACGGAACCCAGACCCTCGCCCTCAGCCCGGATCTCTGCCCCGACTGTGGATCCTTTGCGCCGGGCTTGCACCCTCCTACCCTCCTCCAACGTCCCAGCATCTTCCCAAAGCCCAGACCCTCGCCCTGGACTCTCTGCACGAGTCTGGACCCTTTGGAAGGAGCCCGGACCCCTGCACGGTGCCCAAATCCCCGGGTCTTGCCCCAAACCCAGGCTCGGTGCGTCCTCTGCAAGGGCTGTGGGTTGGGAGAGAGACGTCTGGTCTGGTGGGAATGGTCGAGGCTCAGGACAGGGGTCCGGGTTGGGTGCAGGGGAGCAGGTAGGTTGCAAGAGTCCAGGAATAAGGAATGAGTTTGTGGAAGAGGCCAAGGTTTGGGGAGACAGTGCAGGGGTGTTTGGGGTCGGTGCCACCAGCAGCACCATCATCTTTTTTCCCGCAGTAGTAGGTGGCCGTGTCGTCGGCCCTGAGGCTGTTCATCTGCAGCGTGACCGTGCTCTGGGAGTTGTCCCTCGAGATGGTGAAGCGTCCCTTGACCGACGGCGCGTAAACTGTGCTACTACCATCGCTGTTAATACTCGTGACCGGCTTGAACCCCTTCCTGGGCGCCTGTCGCACCCAGTCCATGCCGGTGCTGCTGAAGGTGAAGCCGGAGCCCTTGCAGGGATCTGGGCTTGCAGCAAAGGGTCTGGGTTGAGAGCAAGGGGTCCAGGGTCAGGACAGGGGTCTGGGCTCGTTTCAAGGGGTCCATGATTGGGTCAGGGGTCTGGAAAAAGAGCAGGGATGGTCAAGGCCCCCAGAACCCTCCTTTGGTGTAACCATCAGCCTGAGCAACTCGAGTCCTCCTGGGGAGAGAGGACCCCCCCAGCAGGACCCACCCCAGAGCAGCCCCCCTTCCACCTTCCTCCTCCTCGTCCTGTTCCTCGCAGCCCTTCCAGGTAGGATCCCCCAACCTCCAGAATGCAGATTTTGGGGTGGGTGGGTGACTCTGGGACCTGAGAGACTCCATCCCGTCCTTTCTGTCTCCGCAGGGCTGCGGGCGGCCGTGCAACTGGTCGAGTCCGGAGGTGGTCTCCAGACACCCGGGGGGTCCCTGCGCCTCCTCTGCAAGGGCTCCGGCTTCACCTTCAGCAGCTTCAGCATGTACTGGGTGCGACAGACACCTGGGAAGGGGTTCGAATTCGTCGCGAGTATTAACCCTGGTGGTAGTGGCACCTGGTACGCGCCGTCGGTCAAGGGACGGTTCACCCTCTCGAGGGACAACTCCCAGAGCACGCTCACGCTGCAGATGAACAGCCTCAGGGCCGACGACACGGCCACCTACTACTGCGCGAAAGCTGCTGGTGGTAGTGGTAGAAAAGCTGGCATCACGTCCCAGCATCCCTGCGCTCCGTCCCAGCATCTCAGCATCTTTCCAAAACCCTGAGCCAAGACCCAGCTCCAAGACTGGACCCTCTCCGTCATCCCAGAACCTTGTACGGAACCCAGACCCTCGCCCTGAGCCCGGATCCCTGCCCCAACTGTGGATCCTTTGCTCCGTTCCCAGCATCTTCCCAAAGCCCGGACCCTCGCCCTGAGCCTGGACTGTTTCCACTAGTCTGGATCCTTTGGAAGAAGCCCAGACCCCTGCAACGTGCCCAAATCCCCGGGTCTTGCCCAAACCTCCTCCTTGCACCTCTTCTACAAGGGTTGTGGGTTGGGTGAGAGACGCCTGGGCTGGGTGGGAAGGGTCCAAACTCAGGACAAGGGTCCGGGTTGGGTGCAAGGGAGTAGGTTGGTCGCAAGAGTCCAGGGATGAGGGCAGAGTTGAGGAAGATGCCAGGATTTGGGGATGCAGCGCAGGGATGCTGGGGCTCGGTGCCAGCACCAGTGCAACCATCATCATCATCTTCTTTCGCGCAGTAGTAGGTGGCCGTGTCGTCGGCCCTGAGGCTGTTCATCTGCAGCGTGAGCAAGTTCTGGGAGTTGTCCCTCGAGATGGTGAAGCGTCCTCGGGCCACCGGCGCGTAGAAGGTGTAACCACCGCTGTAGTGAATACCCGCCAGCCACTCGAGCCCCTTCCCGGGCGCCTGTCGCAGCCAGAACATGCCGTAGCTGCCGAAGTCGAAGCCGGACGTCTTGCAGACGAGGCCCAGGGACCCCCCGGGTTTCTGCAGGCCCCCTCCGGACTCGACCAGTTGCACGGCCGCCCGCAGCCCTGGGGAGGGGGCAGAAGGGGAGAGACCCCCAGATTCCCCTCATCCTTCCTCCAGGCTGGCCCCAGATTCAACAGAGAAAATCTGGGATCCTGGGGGGGATCCGGGCAGAGGGATGGGTTTGTTCTGGGAGCGGGGGGTTTCAGGACGATGCCGGCATTTGGGGACATAGAGCCGGGACGTCGGGGCTCGGTGCCGGGGTCCGGGCTCGGTGCCGGCAGATGCAGCGGCTGCAGCCGTCGCAGCGCGGCGCAGAGGGCTGGGGGCTGCCAGGCGTCGCTGCCTCCTGCCTCCCGCGGGGACACCGCTCGACGGCGCTTTTCCTGCCCAGACGCCCCGTCGGTGCCACCACCAAGTTTCCCGCAGTAGTAGGTGGCCGTGTCGTCGGCCCTGAGGCTGTTCATCTGCAGCGTGAGCAAGTTCTGGGAGGTGTCCCTCGAGACGGTGAACCGTCCTTTGACCGCCGACGCGTAGTGGGTGCTACTGCCACTGCTGTAAATACTCGCCACGTATTCAAGCCCCTTGCCGGGTGCCTGTCGCACCCACTCCATGGCATAGCTGCTGAAGGTGAAGCCAGACGCCTTGCAGATAAGTCTCAGGGACCCCCCGGGTGTCTGGAGACCACCTCCGGACTCCACCAGTTGCACGGCCGCCCGCAGCCCTGCGGAGAGAGAAAGGACGGGATGGAGTCGTCTGGGTCCCTGAGTCACCCACCCACCCAAAATCTGTCTGCCTGGCATTAGGGGTCCTACCTGGGAGGGCTGCGAGGAAGAGGACGAGGAGGAGGAAGGTGGAGGGGCGGCTGCTCTGGGGTGGGTCCTGCTGGGGGGGTCCTTTCAGCTGAAGGAGGACTCGAGTTGCTCAGGGTGATGGTTACACCAAAGGTGGTTTCCACCGGCCCTGACCATCCCTGGTTCCAGCCCCCAGCCCTCTGACCCAATCCTGCACCCCATGAACTGAGCCCAGGCCCTTTGCAACCAGCCCAGAACCCCTTTTGGGCTCAGAGCAAGGGGTCCAGGGTTAGGACAGGGGTCTGGGCTCGTTTCAAGGGTCCAGGATTGGGTCAGGGGTCTGGAAACAGGGCAGGGATGGTCAAGGCCCCCTGAACCCTCCTTTGGTGTAACCATCACCCTGAGCAACTCGAGTCCTCCTGGGGAGAGA
Organism: Buteo buteo; assembly: GCF_964188355.1. Taxonomy (NCBI): domain Eukaryota; kingdom Metazoa; phylum Chordata; class Aves; order Accipitriformes; family Accipitridae; genus Buteo; species Buteo buteo. Next base: position 249,829 of record NW_027439261.1, on the reverse strand, counting down.
GGACCCCCCAGCAAGACCCACCCCAGAGCAGCCCCCCACTCCATCTCCTTCCTCCTCATCTTCTTCCTTACAGCCCTTCCAGGTAGGATCCCCCAACCTCCAGAATGCAGATTTTGGGTGGGTGGGCAACTCAGGCACCTGGGTGACTCCATCCCATCCTTTCTTTCTCCGCAGGGCTGCGGGCGGCCGTCCAACTGGTGGAGTCCGGAGGTGGTCTCCAGACACCCGGGGGGTCCCTGCGCCTCCTCTGCAAGGGCTCCGGCTACGACTTCAGCAGCTTCTGGATGCAGTGGGTGCGACAGGCACCTGGGAAGGGGATCGAGTGGGTCGCGGCTATTAGCAGCAGTGGTAGTTACACCTGGTATGTGCCGTCGGTCAAAGGACGCTTCACCATCTCGAAGGACGACTCCCAGAGCACGCTCACGCTGCAGATGAACAGCCTCAGGGCCGATGACACGGCCACCTACTACTGCGCAAAAGGAAGTGATAATTATGGTGGTGGCACCAACCCTGGCAGCCAGCCCCAACATCCCTGCACTGTGTCCCCAAATCCTCCCAAAACCATCACCCCACTCCAAGACCCCTGCAGCCACTCGAGATCCTTGCCCCGAGCCTCGGCCGTTTGTCCCACACCTCAACCATTTGCCACAAACCTCAACTCTTTCACCCAAACTGCAAGCTTTTTTCCCCCAAATCTCAACCATGTTTGCCCCAAACCTCTACCATTTGCCCCAAAGCTCAACCCTTTGCCCCAGAGCTCAACCATTTTTACCCCAAAGCTCAACCATTTTTGCCCCAAAGCTCAATTGTTTGCACCAAACTTTGGCTGTTTGCCACGAACCTCAACCATTTCCATCAAACCTCAAACATTTTGGCCCCAAACTTCAACCGCTTGCCCCAAACCTCAACCATGTTTGCCCCAATCCTCTACCATGTTTGCCCCAAACCTCAACTCTTTCACCCAAACTGCAGTCTTGTTTGCCCCAAACCTCAACCATGTTTGCCCCAAACCTCTACCATTTGCTCCAAAGCTCAACCCTTTGCCCTAGAGCTCAACCACTTGCCCCAATCTTTGACTTTGACACGAACCTCAACCCTTTGCATCAAACCTAAAGTGTTTTGGCCCCAAATCTCAATCATTTTGGCCCCAAACCTCGACCATTTTGGCCCCAAACCTCTACCATGTTTGCCCCAAACCTCTACCATTTGCCCCAAAGCTCAACCTTTTTTGCGCCAAACCTCAGCCATTATTGCACCAAACTTTGTTTGCCATGAACCTCGAATGTTTTGGCCCCAAACCTCGACCATTTGCCCCAGACCTCAACTGTTTTTGCCACAAACCTCAAGTTCTTGACCCAAACCTCAACCATTTTGGCCCCAAAGCTCAACCATGTTTGCCCCAAACCTCTACCATGTTTGCCCCAAAGCTCAACCATGTTTGCCCCAAACCTCTACCATTTGCCCCAAAGCTCAACTGGTTTTGCCCTAAACCTCAACTGCTGGCACCAAACTTGGACTGTTTGCCATGAACCTCAACCGTTGGCCCCAAACCTCAACCAGTTGCATCAAACCTCAACCATTTTGGCCCCAAACCTCAACCAGGTTTGCGTTGGGTGCAAGGGAGCAGGTCGGTTAGGTCGCAAGAGTCCAGCAATGAGGCATTTGACCTCGTTTGTGTCTTAATGTCGCTCTTGGGGTCACATCGAAACCTTCCCCGACATTGGATCGCGACAGCGTCCTTTGACCGCTGGTGCGTAGTAGGTGCTACTACCACTGCTGTGAATACTCGCCACGTATTCGAGCCCCTTCCCGGGCGCCTGTCGCACCCAGTTCACGTCATTGCTACTGAAATCAAAGCTGGAGCCCTTGCAGAGGAGGCAGAGGGTCGAGATTTGGGTCAAGAGCTGGGGATTTGGGCACCGTGAAGGATTTGGGCTCGCTGCAAGGCTGCAGGCGGGATGTGAGGGTCTGGGTTTGGTGCAAGGGTCTGGGCTTGATGGAAACGGTCCAGGGTCAGGACAAGGACCTGGGTTTGGTGTTGGGTCTGTGTTTGGTGTTAAGGGTCCGGGCTGGGAGCAAAAGGGTCAGGGTCAGGGAAAGGATTTGGTACCAGGGTATGTGTTGAGGTATGGCCTCTGGTGTAGGGTTCAGTTATATGGAACTTAGTTATCGGGCCTGAAAGTAGCTCATGGTCACAAGAGTGTTCCAGACGCCTTTAGAAGGCCTTGAACAGCCTAAACAAGAAGAGAGAAAAAGAAAGATCCCAGTTAGAAAAACACAGGTGCACATTCCACGATAAAGGGAACTTGGCACAAACAACCTCAATTCAGGGGCTTATCTCGACCAATTGGACTAAGACAAGTCTTGCATGCTCTAGCTAACGTAGCCAATTATGTCCTGTGTTTATGCGCGTGTACGGAGTGAGTATAATTAATTTTATCTTATGTTTATACGCGTGGACAGTATTGATGTAACCAATCACCACTTATGCTTGTGCGTGTGGACACCAAATGCTTGCATGCAGCAGCCAATCAAAGCTTCTAAACAACTTAGAGAATTGTAGAAGAATGATCAGCTAAGCTCGATAAAGTGACGACTTTAATCATCATATCGGTGTTCTATCGTCCAGGCCCCGCATGGAATAACCCTAAACCCTACACCCTGGCTCACGGAAGAATCAGCTCCGTTGTGCCTGGATTGTTCACTCTCTGTCCTTTGTTCTCCAAATATCCCACAGTGCAGCCACCGCCCTGTTCAGTTTGGGGTTCATCAGACAACGAAGGGCTAAGCTGTCGGCACAGCTTCGGGGAGTCGTCTCTGCCGAGAGACGGGGCCTTAACGCAACCCAAGGCTGGGTCGATTTTGCAGCCCCCCCCATGAATCCCGTCTCTGCACCAGACACGGTGAAACTCGTTTGGGACCTATGAGCGGGACAACCCATGGAGAGGCGATTCAGGATGATGCTGGGACGTGGGGACGCGCTGCGGGGGCTTTGGGGCTCGGTGCCGGGGTCGGTGCCACCACCATAAGCATTTTTCCTGCAGTAGTAGGTGGCCGTGTCGTCGGCCCTGAGGCTGTTCATCTGCAGCGTGAGCGTGCTCTGGGAGTTGTCCCTCGAGATGGTGAACCGTCCTTTGACCGACGGCGTGTAAACTGTGTAACTACCATAGCTCCAAATACCCGCGACCCACTCGAGCCCCTTCCCGGGCGCCTGTCGCACCCAGTCCATGTTGTAGCTGCTGAAGTCGTAGCCGGAGCCCTTGCAGAGGAGGCGCAGGGACCCCCCGGGTGTCTGGAGACCACCTCCGGACTCCACCAGTTGCACGGCCGCCCGCAGCCCTGCGGAGATGGAAAGGACGGGATGGAGTCGCCCGGGTCCCTGAGTCACCCACCCACCCAAAATCTGTCTGCCTGGCATTAGGGGTCCTACCTGGGAGGGCTGCAAGGAAGAGGAGGAGGAGGAGGAAGGTGGAGTGGGGGCTGCTCTGGGGTGGGTCTTGCTGGGGGGTTCTCTCTGCCCAGGAGGACTCGATTTGCTCATGGTGATGGTTGCACCAAAGGAGGGTTCAGGGGGCCTTGACCATCCCTGCCCTGTTTCCAGACCCCTGACCCAATCCTGGACCCTTGAAACGAGCCCAGACCCCTGTCCTAACCCTGGACCCCTTGCTCTGAGCCCAAAAGGGGTTCTGGGCTGGTTGCAAAGGGCCTGGGCTCAGTTCATGGGGTGCAGGATTGGGTCAGAGGGCTGGGGGCTGGAACCAGGGATGGTCAGGGCCGGTGGAAACCTCCTTTGGTGTAACCATCACCCTGAGCAACTCGAGTCCTCCTTCAGCTGAAAGGACCCCCCCAGCAGGACCCACCCCAGAGCAGCCCCCCCTCCACCTTCCTCCTCCTCGTCCTCTTCCTCGCAGCCCTCCCAGGTAGGACCCCTAATGCCAGGCAGACAGATTTTGGGGTGGGTGGGCGACTCAGGGACCCGGGCGACTCCATCCGTCCTTTCTCTCTCCGCAGGGCTGCGGGCGGCCGTGCAACTGGTGGAGTCCGGAGGTGGTCTCCAGACACCCGGGGGGTCCCTGCGCCTCCTCTGCAAGGCCTCCGGCTTCACCTTCAGCAGCTACAACATGGAGTGGGTGCGACAGGCACCTGGGAAGGGGTTCGAGTTGGTCACAATTATTAGCAACGATGGTGGTAGCACCTGGTACGCGCCGTCGGTCAAAGGACGGTTCACCATCTCGAGGGACAACTCCCAGAGCACGGTCACGCTGCAGATGAACAGCCTCACGGCCGACGACACGGCCACCTACTACTGCGCGAGAGAAGGTGGCAGTGACACTGATGCTGACACCGAGCCCCAGCAGCCCTGCTCTGTGTCCCCAGATCCCAGCAACTTTCCAAAACCCCTCCAACTCAGCCTGGACCCTTGCACCAAAACCAAATCCTTTCCCTGAGCCTGGACCTTTTGCTCCCAACCTGGACCCAACACCAAACCCAGGTCCTCGCCTTCAGCCTGGACCGTTTCCATCAAGCCCAGACCCTTGCACCAAACCCAGACCCTCACATCCTGCCTGCAGCCTTGCAGCAAGGCCAAATCCTTCACGGTGCCCAAATCCCCGGCTCTTGACCCAAATCTGGACCCTCTGCCTCCTCTGCAAGGGCTCCGGCTTCACCTTCAGCAGCAACGACATGAACTGGGTGCGACAGGCGCCCGGGAAGGGGCTCGAATACGTGGCGAGTATTCACAGCAGTGGTAGTAGCACCTACTACGCACCAGCAGTCAAAGGACGCTGTCGCGATCCAATGTCGGGGAAGGTTTCGATGTGACCCCAAGAGCGACATTAAGACACAAATGAGGTCAAATGCCTCATTGCTGGACTCTTGCGACCTAACTGACCTGCTCCCTTGCACCCAACGCAAACCTGGTTGAGGTTTGGGGCCAAAGCGGTTGAGGTTTGGGGCCAAAATGGTTGAGGTTTGATGCAACTGGTTGAGGTTTGGGGCCAACGGTTGAGGTTCATGGCAAACGGTCAAAGTCTGGTACAAACAATTAAGGTTTGGGCAAATCTGTTCAGCTTTGGGGCAAATGGTAGAGGTTTGGGGCAAAAATGGTTGAGGTTTGAGGCAAAACCGTTTGAGATTTGGGGCCAAACCAGTTGAGCTTTGATGCAAATGGTTGAGGTTTCTGGCCAACGGTTGAGCTTTGGGGCAAAGAGTTGGGCTTTGGGGCAAATGGTAGAGGTTTAGGGCAAACATGGTTGAGATTTGGGGCAAAAAGGATTGTAGTTTGGGTGAAATGGTTGAGGTTTGGGGCCAAAACGGACGAGGTTTGGGGCCAAAACGGTTGAGGTTTGTGGCAAGCAGTCTAAAGTTTGGTACCAACGGTTGAGATTTGGGGCAAACAGTTGAGGTTTGGGGCCAAAATGATTGCAGTTTGGGGCCAAAATGGTTGAGGTTTGATGCAAATGGTTGAGGTTTGGGGCCAACAGGTGAGGTTCGTGGCAAACAGTCAAAGTTTGGTGCAAGCAGTTGAGCTTTGGGGCCAAAAGGGTTGAGGTTTGGGGCAAATGGTAGAAGTTTGGGGCAAACTTGGTAGAGATTTGGGGCAAACAAGACTGCAGTTTGGGGCAAACAGTTGAGGTTTGTGGCAGATGGTTGAAGTGTGGGACAAACGGCTGAGGCTTGAGGAAGGATCTGGAGTGGCTGCAGGGGTCTTGGAGTGGGGTGATGGTTTTGGGAGGATTTGGGGACACAGCGCTGGGATGTTGACGGCTCGGTGCCGGAGTTGGTACAACCACAACCACCACCAAGTTTCCCGCAGTAGTAGGTGGCCGTGTCGTCGGCCCTGAGGCTGTTCATCTGCAGCGTGAGCAAGTTCTGGGAGTTGTCCCTCGAGATGGTGAACCGTCCCTTGACCGATGGCGCGTAGTTTGTGTAACTACCATCGCTGTTAATACTCGCAATGTACTCGAGCCCCTTCCCGGGCGCCTGTCGCATCCATCCCATGCCGAAGCTGCTGAAGGTGAAGCCGGAGCCCTTGCAGAGGAGGCGCAGGGACCCCCCGGGTGTCTGGAGACCACCTCCGGACTCCACCAGTTGCACGGCCGCCCGTTGAGCCCAAACACCGGGGCTCACCGCAAAGGACGCGGGTTGGGTGCAAGAGGTCTGGGCTGGGTGGGAAGATTCGAGGCTCAGGACAAGGGTCCGGGTTGGGTGCAGGGGTCTGGAGACAGGGCTGGGGGCCAGGCAGGGATGGTCAGGGCCCCCTGCACCCTCCGTTGGTGTAACCATCACCCTGAGCAACTTGAGTCCCCCTGGGCAGAGAGGACCCACCAGCAGGACCCACCGCAGAGCAGCCGCCCCTCCACCTTCTTCCTCCTCGTCTTCTTCCTCGCAACCCTTCCAGGTAGGATCCCCCAACCTCCAGAATGCAGATTTTGGGGTGGGTGGGTGACTCTGGGACCTGAGAGACTCCATCCTGTCCTTTCTCTCTCCGCAGGGCTGCGGGCGGCCGTGCAACTGGTGGAGTCCGGAGGTGGTCTCCAGACACCCGGGGGGTCCCTGCGCCTCCTCTGCAAGGGCTCCGGCTTCACCTTCAGCAGCTACGCCATGCACTGGCTGCGACAGGCACCTGGGAAGGCGTTTGAATGGGTTGCGAGTATTACCGACAGTGGTAGTACCACCTACTACGCGACATCGGTCAAGGGAAGGTTCACCGTCTCGAGGGACAACTCCCAGAGCACGCTCACGCTGCAGATGAACAGCCTCAGGGCCGACGACACGGCCACCTACTACTGCGCGAAATCTGCTTATGGTGGTTGTACCGACTCCGGAACTGAGCCCCAACATCCCTGCGCTGTGTCTCAAAATCCTGGCATCTTCCTCAAACTCCCATCCAGTTCTTGGTCCCTTGTGCCCCACCTGCACCCCTGCACCCAACCCAGGTCCTCGCCCTCAGCCCGGATTCCTGCCCCGACCGTGGATCCTTTGCCTCGTGCTTGGACCCTCACCCTCTGCCCCAACGTTCCTGCACCATTCCCAGCATCTTCCCAAAGCCCGGACCCTCATCCTGGACTGTTTGCAGGAGTCTGGACCCTTTGGAAGGAGCCCGGAGCCCTGCACGGTGCCCAAATCCCCGGGTCTTGCCCCAAACCCAGGCTCGGTGTGTCCTCCGCAAGGGCTGTGGGTTGGGAGAGAGACGCCTGGTCTGGTGGGAAGGGTCAAAACTCAGGACAAGGGTCCGGGTTGGGTGCAAGGGAGCAAGTAGGTCGCAAGAACCCAGGAATAAGGAAGGGGTTTGTGGAAGAGGCCAAGGTTTGGGGAGACAGTGCAGGGGTGTTGGGGGTCGGTGCCACCAGCAGCACCATCATCATCTTCTTTCGCGCAGTAGTAGGTGGCCGTGTCGTCGGCCCTGAGGCTGTTCATCTGCAGCGTGACCGTGCTCTGGGAGTTGTCCCTCGAGATGGTGAACCGTCCTTTGACCGACGGCGCGTATTCTGTGCTACTACCACTGTCGCTAATACTCGCGACGAACTCGAGCCCCTTCCCGGGCGCCTGTCGCACCCACTGCATGTAGGAGCTGCTGAAGGTGAAGCCGGAGCCCTTGCAGAGGAGGCAGAGGGTAAGAATTTTTGCCAAAAGCCAAGGTTTTGGGTCAAGAAAGGGTCTTGTGCTTGGCACACAGGTCCAGTTTTGCAGGAAGACCTGGGTCTTGGTGCAAGGATTTCCGGACTGTGCTGGGATTTGGGGACAGCGTGCTGGGGTCGGTCCCATCATCATCAATTCGAGCAAGACGAGCAGGTGGAGAATTCAGGAGAGACGCTGTGCCTGGGAGAAAGGGAGGGGTGGGTGAAAGGTGTTTTAAGATTAGGTTCTGCTTCTCATTGCCCTACTCTGGTCGATTAATGATAAATTAAGTTAATTTTCCCCAAGTTGAGTCTGTTTTGCCCGTGAAGGTAATTAGTAATTAGTGAGGAAACCGTCCCTGTCCTCATCTCCACCCACGAGCCTTTTGTTAGATTTTTCTCTTCCCTGTCCAGGCTGAGGGGGGGGAACGATAGAGCCGCTTTGGTGGGCACTTGGCCTCCAGCCAGGATCAGCCCATCGCAACCACGCTGACCAAGTCGAGTCCCCGTGGAGAGAGAGGACCCCCCAGGAGGACCCACCCCAGAGCAGCCCCCCCATCCACCTTCATCCTGATCATCTTCCTCGCAGCCCTCCCAGGTAGGAACCTGCAACCCCAGGCACGCGGATTTTGGGTGGGTGGGCAACTCTGGGACCCCGTGACTCCATCCCGTCCTTTCTCTCTCCGCAGGGCTGCGGGCGGCCGTGCAACTGGTGGAGTCCGGAGGGGGTCTCCAGACACCCGGGGGGTCCCTGCGCCTCCTCTGCAAGGGCTCCGGCTTCACCTTCAGCAGCTATGCCATGGAGTGGGTGCGACAGGCGCCCGGGAAGGGGCTCGAGTTCGTCGCGAGTATTAGCAGCAGTGGTGGTAGCACAGGTTACGCACCGTCGGTCAAGGGACGGTTCACCATCTCGAAGGACAACTCCCAGAGCACGCTCACGCTGCAGATGAACAGCCTCACGGCCGATGACACGGCCACCTACTACTGCGCGAAACAAGCTGATGGTGACACTGATGCTGGCACTGAGCCCCAACATCCCTGCAGTGTGTCCCGAAATCCCGGCATCTTCCTCAAACTCCCATCCAGTTCTTGGTCCCTTGTGCCCCACCTGCACCCCTGCACCCAACCCAGGTCCTCACGCTGAGTCCAGATTCCAGCCCCAACCCTGGATCCTTTGCGCCGATCCTGGACCCTTCGCCTCCTGCCCCAACATCCCTGCACCGTTCCCAGCATCTTCCCAAAGCCCGGACCCTCGCCCCGAGCCTGGACTCTCTGCAGGAGTCTGGACCTTATGGAAGGAGCCCGGAGCCCTGCATGGTGCCCAAATCCCCGGGTCTTGCCCCAAACCCAGGCTCGGTGCGTCCTCTGCAAGGGCTGTGGGTTGGGAGAGAGACGTCTGGGCTGGGTGGGAAGGGTCCAAACTCAGGACAAGGGTCCGGGTCGGGTGCCGGGGTCTGGGAACGGGGCTGGGGGATGGTCAGGGCCCCTTGCACCCTCCTTTGGGGTAACCATCACCCGCGGAGCAGTGCACTGCTGCAACCACAAGCGATTCACCGACAACCAGGAGCACAGAAGTGTTCCCAAACTTAGGGCAAAACCAACATTCCCTTACTCCTCCAGGTAGGAGCTCTCAATCCCAGGGAAGCCGCCTTGAGCAGCGTCCTTTATCAAGGGGGGAAGGGTCTCCTTCACCAGCCAACCGTGTATTCGGAGAAGTGACTCCCCTATTCCCAACCTCAATCCAGGGGATTTATCCCCCGACCTGTGGAACGGTGTGTACGCCTGTGCCTGAGTGGATTAGAATTATAGAATCATAGAATATCTCAAGTTGGAAGGGACCCATAAGGATCATCAAGTCCAACTCCCTGCTCCCTGCAGGACTACCTAAAACTAAACCATATGACTAAGGGCATCATCCAGACACTCCCTGAACTCTGACAGGCTCCCTGTGGAAGCAGTGGTCAGCTTGTGCAGTCACTAGCTCTCTTTGGAGGAACCTCTTCAGGAATGACCTGCTCTGCTCTTCTCGTTGTGGGGGTAGGAGTGAAAAAACCAAACCCCTGAACATCTGTCTCTGTACTGGTTCAGAGCCTAATTATGGACCCTTCCTGCTACTGACTAGGGATGGCGTGGTCCGCATGTGCCGTAGCTGAAGAAGAAAAAAACCAGCAAACCAACCAAAAAAAGCCCCAGCAACAACAGGAGGAATCCAACATCAAAACAAACAGCCTTCACTGTGCAGAGACTTTCAGGGGCCTTCAAGAACCGGGGAAGAATCTTTACAAAGTAGGAGGAAGGAAAACATCGGCAGCTCGAGGACTTCAGAAAGGTCAGGGGCTCGCGCTTCTCGACAGGAGTGCAGAGTGAGAACGAGGATGTCATGTTCTCTCATCCCAGGCCGTTCCAGTGATAAAGGACCATCTATTTTAAGGGGCTTTACAGAACCGTTTGCCTGAATGGCAGAGGAACAGTGGGTGCAAGGCAAATGGGAGGGACCTGTTAAGGAAAGGAAAAAAAAAAACCCAAACCCAAACCACAAACCCCATATGGAAGAAAATGAGAAGCATCCTTGTTGAGAGTTCAGTGAGAAAATGCTCTAGCAACGTCATCTAAGGTACCCGTCAGTGTGTGCAGAGCCTCGCTTGTGTAACTACCATAGAAAAGACCCTGAACTTCTCTCAAGTGCTTTAGCTGTGCATCTTCCTCCTGCCTCTGTTCAGATCTGGAGATGTTCTAGGGAAGAAGGATGCATAGCCGGTGGGTCCCACTGAGCCCGTATTTCACACCGCCTGTAACAGGATCAGCCTATCCCCATGAAAACAAAACAAAACACCCCCCTGACCCCTCCCCAAAAAACACCAGCCTACCCAGCAGGAGAGATGATGTACATGGGAGTGGAGTTTCCCCTTTTCTTTCTTTCTTTGACTGGTCTGTGATTGTTTGCGTACACAAGGCTGTCATGTGAAACTGAAGCTGAAACCCTCCAGCTTGGTTTTTTTTCTTTCCCTTACTTCCTCACGCAGCTGAGTAACGGTTAGGTTGAGACTCGGGGCACGCTCTTTGTTACGGGATGTCAAGGCTCAGTTCAGGTTTTGGTTCTTCGAATGGTGCAGCTGTTGATGCGGAAATCACGGGCACCGCACACAATCAATATGATCAAGGCAGATGCCAATTTATTGCCCAAATAGCTTGGTTTATATAAGTATTTTAGTTCCTGCTCATCCGTAAGCCATCTGTTGATTGGTTAGCATGTGCTGTCCACGCGCCTAAACCAATAATATGGTAGGAGAAGGTCTTCTGATCACGCAAATGGTTCCCTCCGCCTGTATCTTGTCTTGTGTCCTGCTTTCAGTCACGTAGGCCCAACTTTTTTCAGCTTTTTGTGCTTATTTCATCACATTTTGTAGCAACAGTTAGCCTTGTCCTACTTTTCGCGCTCCTCATCAAACTTGTGGCAACAGTTGACCTTCGCTACGTCCTTGAGGCCTGCTGCCTGCAGAGGCCACTTCTCACGGAATAATCAGCTCCGTTGTGCCTGGATTGTTCACTCTCTGTCCTTTGTTCTCCAAATATCCCACAGTGCAGCCACCGCCCTGTTCAGTTTGGGGTTCATCAGACAACGAAGGGCTAAGCTGTCGGCACAGCTCCGGGGAGTCTTCTCTGCCGAGAGACGGGGCCTTAACGCAACCCAAGGCTGGGTCGATTTTGCAGCCCCCCCATGAATCCCGTCTCTGCACCAGACATGGTGAAACTCGTTTGGGACCTATGAGCGGGACAACCCATGGAGAGGCGATTCAGGACGATGCTGGGACGTGGGGACGCGCTGCGGGGGCTTTGGGGCTCGGTGTCGGGGTCGGTGCCACCACCATAAGCATTTTTCGCGCAGTAGTAGGTGGCCGTGTCGTCGGCCCTGAGGCTGTTCATCTGCAGCGTGAGCGTGCTCTGGGAGTTGTCCCTCGAGATGGTGAAGCGTCCCTTGACCGACGGCGCGTAGTAGGTGCTACTAGCTATGAACGCCGGTGGGTACCTTCTGTAAATACCACTGCTGCTAATACCCGCGACAAACTCGAGCCCCTTCCCAGGCGCCTGTCGCACCCAGTACATGTCTTTGCTGCTGACGTCGAAGCCGGAGGCCTTGCAGAGGAGGCGCAGGGACCCCCCGGGTGTCTGGAGACCACCTCCGGACCCCACCAGTTGCACGGCCGCCTGTTGAGCCCAAACACCAGGGCTCGCCGCAAAGGACGCGGGTTGGGTGCAAGAGGTCTGGGCTGGGTGGGAAGGGTCGAGGCTCAGGACAAGGGTCCGGGTTGGGTGCAGGGGTCTGGAGACAGGGCTGGGGGCCAGGCAGGGATGGTCAGGGCCCCTTGCACCCTCCGTTGGTGTAACCATCACCCTGAGCAACTCGAGTCACCCTGGGCAAAGAGGACCCACCAGAAGACCCACCCCAGAGCAGCGCCCCCTCCTACCTTCCTCCTCCTTGTCTTCTTCCTTGCAGCCCTTCCAGGTAGGATCGTCCAACCCCGTGAACATAGATTTTGGGGTGGGTGGGCGACTCTGGGACCAGGGCGACTCAATCCCGTCCTTTCTCTCTCCGCAGGGCTGCGGGCGGCCGTGCAACTGGTCGAGTCCGGAGGGGGTCTCCAGACACCCGGGGGGTCCCTGCGCCTCCTCTGCAAGGCCTCCGGCTTCACCTTCAGCAGCACCGGCATGGGATGGATGCGACAGGCACCTGGGAAGGGGCTCGAGTGGGTCGCGAGTATTACCAGCAGTGGTAGTAGCACCTACTACGCGCCGTCGGTCAAAGGACGCTTCACCATCTCGAAGGACAATTCCCAGAGCACGGTCACGCTGCAGATGAACAGCCTCAGGGCCGACGACACGGCCACCTACTACTGCACGAAATCTGCTGATGGTAATGGTTATGTTGGCACCGGTGCTGGCACTGATCCGTAACATCCCTGCGCTGTGTCTCAAAATCCCGGCGTCTTCCTCAAACTCCCATCCAGTTCTTGGTCCCTTGTGCCCCACCTGCACCCCTGCACCCAACCCAGGTCCTTGCCTTCAGCCCGGATCCCTGCCCCGACCGTGGATCCTTTGCCCCGAGCCTGGACCCTCCCACCCTGCGCCAACGTCCCTGCACCATTCCCAACATCTTCCCAAAGCCCAGACCCTTGCCCTGAGCCTGGACTTTTTGCAAGAGTCTGGACCCTTTGGAAGGAGCCCGGAGCCCTGCACGGTGCCCAAATCCCCGGGTCTTGCCCCAAACCCAGGCTTGGTGTGTCCTCTGCAAGGGCTGTGGGTTGGGAGGAGACGTCTGGGCTGGGTGGGAAGGGTCAAAACTCAGGACAAGGGTCCGGGTTGGGTTCAAGGGTCCAGGTAGGTTGCAAGAACCCAGGAATAAGGCAGGAGTTTGTGGAAGAGGCCACGGTCTGGGGAGGCAGTGCAGGGGTGTTGGGGGTCGGTGCCACCAGCAGCACCATCATCATCTTCTTTCGCGCAGTAGTAGGTGGCCGTGTCGTCGGCCCTGAGGCTGTTCATCTGCAGCGTGAGCGTGCTCTGGGAGTTGTCCCTCGAGATGGTGAAGCGTCCTTTGACCGACGGCGCGTATTCTGTGCTACTACCACTGTCACTAATACTCGCGACGAACTCGAGCCCCTTGCCGGGCGCCTGTCGCACCCAGGACATGTCGTTGCTGCTGAAGGTGAAGTCGGAGCCCTTGCAGAGGAGGCGCAGGGCCCAGATTTGGGTCAAGAGCCGGGGATTTGGGCACTGTGAAGGATTTGGGCTCGCTGCAAGGCTGCAGGCGCGACGTAAGGGTCTGGGTTTAGTGTAAGGGTCCGGGTTTGTGTCACGTCCCAAAGTTGGAGCGACTCAGGTTCGTGGATTTCCTTTGTCAGAATTAAGGTGAAATGACAGGAGGGGAGTTCAAACAACAATCAACATTTATTCAACCTAGCTAACTTTTTCCAATTACACATGAACTTATTAATATGAACCTTGCAACATGTCGTTAAGCCGCTGTTTGAGAAGAGAGGCGAGGTGCAGAAAAAGAAATGGAAGAAGAAACATGAATCGTATCAGGAGAGCCCTCCCGTTGAGTCACGAGGTTCAGAGCAGGCCCCCTTGCTTTCTGGACTCCTTCCCAAAGAGGACCCAGGGGCGGCTGGATCCATTCCTAGTCTCAGACTTGGTCAACGGTTTATGTTTAAAAGGATGAGGTGTAGGGACTGTGGAAAAGAGAGAAGGAGAAGAGGGAGAGAGAGAATGAGAGAATGAGAGAAAGAAAGAAAGAAAGGAAGGAAGAAAGAAAGGAAGGAAGGAAGGAAAGAAGAAAGAAAGAAAGAAAGAAGAGAAGGGTTTCACCAGTCCAGGGTCCGGCGTTGGTCCAGCCAGCGTAGAGATCCAGTTCCGGAGGGCGCGCACTGAGGACTCGTTCTCTCTTCTTTTATCGTGTGTTGGCTGATGACCTCGACATGCGCAGTTCCCATTCCCAGGGTTCTCTGGAATCGGTCGGTGAGCTTTGGTGGGGGGGTTCACTGTGGAGTTGCGTTTCTTTCCCTGCTGGCATGGCCGCTGAAGATAGAAGCACAGTCCCAACTTCCGTGGGGTCTTCTTCCTGCAGGAAGGCATAAATTGTGTTCCTTCTCCTGCTCACTTAAGATAAGGAGTTGGGGCTTCCCACCCCCCGTGGGGCCCTCTCCTCCGGCCACATTGTCCTGTTCACAAAACTCCAGCGTTTTTACAGAGGCGGTTTTCCCCAGCAAAGTTCTTTACCGGATGTTTGAGACGTTGAATTTGTCAGACCGTCACAGCTTGATGCAAATGATCCAGGTTCAGGACAAGGACCTGGGTTTGGTGTTGGGTCTGTGTTTAGGGTAAGGGTGCGGGCTCGGAGCAAAAGGGCCAGGCTGAAAGAAAGGATTTGGTTTTGGTGCAAGGCTCCAGGCTGAGTGGAGGGGTTTTGGGGAGGTGCCAGGATTCAGGGATGCCGTGCAGGGATGTTAATGGCTCTGTGTTGGGGTCAGTACCACCATTAGCTTCTCTCGCGCAGTAGTAGGTGGCCGTGTCGTCGGCCCTGAGGCTGTTCATCTGCAGCGTGAGCGTGCTCTGGGAGTTGTCCCTCGAGATGGTGAAACGTCCTTCGACCGACGGCGCGTAGTAGGTGCTACTACCACTGTCGCTAATTTTCGCAACAACCTCGAGCCCCTTCCCAGGTGCCTGTCGCACCCAGAACACGCTGGTGCTGCTGAAGGTGAAGCCGGAGCCCTTGCAGAGGAGGCGCAGGGACCCCCCGGGTGTCTGGAGACCACCTCCGGACTCCACCAGTTGCACGGCCGCCCGCAGCCCTGCGGAGAAGGAAATGACAGGATTGAGTCACCCGGGTCCCTGAGTTGCCCACCCACCCAAAATCTGCATGATGGAGGTTGGGGAATCCTACCTGGAAGGGCTGTGAGGAAGAAGACGAGGAGGAGGAAGGTGGAGTGGGGGCTGCTCTGGGGTGGGTCTTGCTGGGGGGTTCTCTCTGCCCAGGAGGACTCGAGTTGCTCATGGTGATGGTTACACCAAAGGAGGGTTCAGGGGGCCTTGACCATCCCTGCCCTGTTTCCAGACCCCTGACCCAATCCTGGACCCTTGAAAGGAGCCCAGACCCCTGTCCTAACCCTGGACCCCTTGCTCTGAGCCCAAAAGGGGTTCTGGGCTGGTTGCAAAGGGTCTGGGCTCAGTTCATGGGGTGCAGGATTGGGTCAGAGGGCTGGGGGCTGGAACCAGGGATGGTCAGGGCCGGTGGAACCCTCCTTTGGTGTAACCATCACCCTGAGCAACTCGAGTCCCCCCGGGCAGAGAGGAGCCCCCAGACTCACGGGGAGCTGTGCCGACAGCTTAGCCCTTCGTTGTCTGATGAACCCCAAACTGAACAGGGCGGTGGCTGCACCATTCGAAGAACCAAAACCTGAACTGAGCCTTGACATCCCGTAACAAAGAGCGTGCCCCGAGTCTCAACCTAACCGTTATTCAGCTGCGTGAGGAAGTAAGGGAAAGAAAAAAAACCAAGCTGGAGGGTTTCAGCTTCAGTTTCACATGACAGCCTTGTGTACGCAAACAATCACAGACCGGTCAAAGAAAGAAAGAAAAGGGGAAACTCCACTCCCATATACAGAATCCGCTCAGGCACAGGCGTACACACCGTTCCACAGGTCGGGGGTAAATCCCCTGGATTGAGGTTGGGAATAGGGGAGTCACTTCTCCGAATACACGGTTGGCTGGTGAAGGAGACCCTTCCCCCCTTGATAAAGGACGCTGCTCAAGGCGGCTTCCCTGGGATTGAGAGCTCCTACCTGGAGGAGTAAGGGAATGTTGGTTTTGCCCTAAGTTTGGGAACACTTCTGTGCTTCTGGTTGTCCGTGAATCGCTTGTGGTTGCAGCAGTGCACTGCTCCGCGGGTGATGGTTACCCCAAAGGAGGGTGCAAGGGGCCCTGACCATCCCCCAGCCCCGTTCCCAGACCCCGGCACCCGACCCGGACCCTTGTCCTGAGTTTTGACCCTTCCCACCCAGCCCAGACGTCTCTCTCCCAACCCACAGCCCTTGCAGAGGACGCACCGAGCCTGGGTTTGGGGCAAGACCCGGGGATTTGGGCACTGTGCAGGGGTCCGGGCTCCTTCCAAAGGGTCCAGACTCCTGCAAACAGTCCAGGGCGAGGGTCCGAGCTTTGGGAAGATGCTGGGAACGGTGCAGGGATTTTGGGGCAAGAAACGAGGGTCCAGGATCGGGGCAAAGAATCCAGGGTTGGGGCTGGAATCCCTGCTCGGGTCAAGGACCTGGGTTGGGTGCAGGGGTGCAGGTGGGGCACAAGGGACCAAGAACTGGGTGGGAGTTTGAGGAAGATGCCGGGATTTCGGGACACACCGCAGGGATGTTGGGGCTCAGTGCCAGCGTCAGTGTCACCATCATCTTGTTTCGCGCAGTAGTAGGTGGCCGTGTCGTCGGCCCTGAGGCTGTTCATCTGCAGCGTGAGCAAGTTCTGGGAGTTGTCCCTCGAGATGGTGAAACGTCCTTCGACCGCCGGTGTGTACCAGGTGCCACTACCACCTCTGCTAATATCCGCAACGTACTGGAGCCCCCTCCCAGGCGCCTGTCGCACCCAGACCATCCAGAATCTGCTGAAGTCAAAGCCGGAGCCCTTGCAGAGGAGGCGCAGGGACCCCCCGGGTGTCTGGAGACCACCTCCGGACCCCACCAGTTGCACGGCCGCCCGCAGCCCTGCGGAGATGGAAAGGACGGGATGGAGTCGCCCGGGTCCCTGAGTCACCCACCCACCCCAAAATCTGTCTGCCTGGCATTAGGGGTCCTACCTGGGAGGGCTGCGAGGAAGAGGACAAGGAGGAGGAAGGTGGAGGGGGGGCTGCTCTGGGGTGGGTCCTGCTGGGGGGGTCCTTTCAGCTGAAGGAGGACTCGAGTTGCTCAGGGTGATGGTTACACCAAAGGAGGTTTCCACCGGCCCTGACCATCCCTGGTTCCAGCCCCCAGCCCTCTGACCCAATCCTGCACCCCATGAACTGAGCCCAGGCCCTTTGCAACCAGCCCAGAACCCCTTTTGGGCTCAGAGCAAGGGGTCCAGGGTTAGGACAGGGGTCTGGGCTCGTTTCAAGGGTCCAGGATTGGGTCAGGGGTCTGGAAACAGGGCAGGGATGGTCAAGGCCCCCTGAACCCTCCTTTGGTGTAACCATCACCATGAGCAACTCGAGTCCTCTTGGGCAGAGAGGACCCCCCAGCAAGACCCACCCCAGAGCAGCCCCCACTCCACCTTCCTCCTCCTCGTCCTCTTCCTCACAGCCCTTCCAGGTAGGATCCCCCAACCTCTGTCATGCAGATTTTGGGTGGGTGGGCAACTCAGGGACCCAGACGACTCCATCCCGTCCTTTCTCTCTGCGCAGGGCTGCGGGCGGCCGTGCAACTGGTGGAGTCCGGAGGTGGTCTCCAGACACCCGGGGGGTCCCTGTGCCTCCTCTGCAAGGGCTCCGGCTTCACCTTCAGCAGCTCCTACATGGAGTGGGTGCGACAGGCGCCTGGGAAGGGGCTCGAGTGGCTCGCAACGATTAGCAGCAGTGGTAGTAGCACCTGGTACGCGCCGTCGGTCAAGGGACGCTTCACCATCTCGAGGGACAACTCCCAGAGCACGGTCACGCTGCAGATGAACAGCCTCACGGCCGACGACACGGCCACCTACTACTGCGGGAAAGGTGCTGATGGTGATGCTGGTGGCACCAACCCTGGCACCGAGCCCCAACACCCCTGCACTGTCTCCCCAAACCTTGGCCTCTTCCACAAACTCCTGCCTTATTCCTGGACTCTTGCAACCTACCTGCTCCCTTGCACCCAACCCGGACCCTTGTCCTGAGTTTTGACCCTTCCCACCCAGCCCAGACGTCTCTCTCCCAACCCACAGCCCTTGCAGAGGACACACCAAGCCTGGGTTTGGGGCAAGACCCGGGGATTTGGGCACCGTGCAGGGCTCCGGGTTCCTTCCAAAGGATCCAGACTCCTGCAAACAGTCCAGGATGAGGGTCCAGGCTTTGGGAAGATGCTGGGAATGGTGCAGGGACGTTGGGGCAGGGTAGGAGAGTCCAGGCTCAGGGCAAAGGATCCACGGTCGGGGCAGGGATCCGGGCTGAGGGCGAGGACCTGGGTTGGGTGCAGGGGTGCAGGTGGGGCACAAGGGACCAAGAACTGGATGGGAGTTTGAGGAAGATGCCGGGATTTTGGGACACAGCGCTGGCGTGTTGATGGCTCGGTGCCGGAGTCGGTACAAACACCACCAGCAGCTGCTTTCCCGCAGTAGTAGGTGGCCGTGTCGTCGGTCCTGAGGCTGTTCATCTGCAGCGTGAGCGTGCTCTGGGAGTTGTCCCTCGAGAGGGTGAACCGTCCCTTGACCGACGGCGCGTAGTAGGTGCTGCCACCACTGCTAATACTCGCGACATATTCGAGACCCTTCCCGGGTGCCTGTCGCACCCAGTACATGCCTTTGCTGCTGAAGGTGAAGCCGGAGGCCTTGCAGAGGAGGCGCAGGGACCCCCCGGGTGTCTGGAGACCACCTCCGGACTCCACCAGTTGCACGGCCGCCCGCAGCCTTGGGCAGGGGGCAGAAGGGGAGAGACCCCCAGATTCCCCTCATCCTTCCTCCAGGCTGGCCCCAGATTCAACAGAGAAAATCTGGGATCCTGGAGGGGATCGGGGCAGAGGGATGGGTTTGTTCTGGGAGCGGGGGGTCTCAGGACGATGCCGGCATTTGGGGACATAGAGGCGGGACGTCGGGGCTCGGTGCCGGGGTCCGGGCTCGGTGCCGGCAGATGCAGCGGCTGCAGCCGTCGCAGCGCGGCGCAGAGGGCTGGGGGCTGCCAGGCGTCGCTGCCTCCTGCCTCCCGCGGGGACACCGCTCGACGGCGCTTTTCCTGCCCAGACGCCCCGTCGGTGCCACCACCAAGTTTCCCGCAGTAGTAGGTGGCCGTGTCGTCGGCCCTGAGGCTGTTCATCTGCAGCGGGAGCAAGTTTTGGGAGTTGTCCCTCGAGACGGTGAAGGGTCCGTAAGATACTGCATTGTTATCTTGAACCATTTGCCTGAAAGATTGTTACGTGTGAGGGACTGGGCTGTCATCTGAAGGTTCTGTGACCTGCTTATCTCAAGCCCTTTGTCTCTGAGATGGCCTGTTCAAGGAGGACACTTCTCTGTCCATAAGGACGATGACCAGACCATTGAGGCATCCAGGGCAGGAAACGGGGCTGGAGCTGATAAGATACTGCTTTCTGGTGTGGATCATGCAAAAGTCGTGTGATAGACGAAACCTGCAGCGCGTGACGTCATCAAAATATGCCCTATAAAAACCCGTAGAGACAAGTCGGGCTGGCCTTTTTCACCACCAAAGAATTGAAGATTGAGGACCAACGGGACGCCGCTGCATCCGTGGTGGTGACTATCCTAGCAATCCGATCCTGACTGCTTGCTTAATTTCTACTTTTTCTTCCATTCTACCCTATCGCCATTATTGTCCAATTTTGATACTTTTGATAATAAAAGCTCTTTTGACTATGAGGCTTTTGACCTTGTTTATGTCTTAATGTCGCTCTTGGGGTCACATCGAAACCTTCCCCGACATTGGATCGCGACAGCGTCCTTTGACCGCTGGTGCGTAGTAGGTGCTACTACCACTGCTGTGAATACTCGCCACGTATTCGAGCCCCTTCCCGGGCGCCTGTCGCACCCAGTTCACGTCATTGCTACTGAAATCAAAGCCGGAGCCCTTGCAGAGGAGGCAGAGGGTCCAGATTTGGGTCAAGAGCCGGGGATTTGGGCACCGTGAAGGATTTGGGCTCGCTGCAAGGCTGCAGGTGGGATGTGAGGGCCTGGGCTTGGTGCAAGGGTCTGGGCTTGATGGAAACGGTCCAGGGTCAGGACAAGGACCTGGGTTTGGTGTTGGGTCTGTGTTTGGTGTAAGGGTCCGGGCTGGGAGCAAAAGGGTCAGGGTCAGGGAAAGGATTTGGTACCAGGGTATGTGTTGAGGGGATGGTCTTTGGAAAGTTGGTGGGATGTGGGGGCACAGAGCAGGGCTGCTGGGACTCGGCGTGAGCATCACCAGCACCACCAGCACCTTCTTTCGCGCAGTAGTAGGTGGCCGTGTCGTCGGCCGTGAGGCTGTTCATCTGCAGCGTGAGCGTGCTCTGGGAGTTGTCCCTCGAGAGGGTGAACCGTCCCTTGACCGATGGAGCGTAGTAGGCGCTGCCACTGCTGTAAATACCCGCGACCCACTCGAGCCCCTTCCTAGGTGCCTGTCGCACCCAGAACATGTCGTAACTGCTGAAGGTGAAGCCAGAGCCCTTGCAGAGGAGGCGCAGGGACCCCCCGGGTGTCTGGAGACCACCTCCGGACTCCACCAGTTGCACGGCCGCCCGCAGCCTTGGGCAGGGGGCAGAAGGGGAGAGACCCCCAGATTCCCCTCATCCTTCCTCCAGGCTGGCCCCAGATTCAACAGAGAAAATCTGGGATCCTGGGGGGGATCCGGGCAGAGGGATGGGTCTGTTCTGGGAGCAGGAGGGTCTCAGGACGATGCCGGGATTTGGGGACGCAGAGCCGGGACATCGGGGCTCGGTGCCGGCAGATGCAGCGGCTGCAGCCGTCGCAGCGCGGCGCAGAGGGCTGGGGGCTGCCAGGCATCGCTGCCTCCTGCCTCCCGCGGGGACACCGCTCGACGGCGCTTTTCCTGCCCAGACACCTGCTTGGTGCCACCGAAATCAGATTTCGCGCAGTAGTAGGTGGCCGTGTCGTCGGCCGTGAGGCTGTTCATCTGCAGCGTGACCGTGCTCTGGGAGTTGTCCCTCGAGATGGTGAACCGTCCTTTGACCGACGGCGCGTAAACTGTCCAACTACCATCGTTGTTAATACCCGCGACCAACTCGAGCCCCTTCCCGGGTGCCTGTCGCACCCAGAGCATGTTGTAGCTGCTGAAGGTGAAGCCGGAGCCCTTGCAGGGGTCTGGGCTTGCAGCAAAGGGTCTGGGTTGAGAGCAAGGGGTCCAGGGTCAGGACAGGGGTCTGGGCTCATTTCGAGGGGTCCATGATTGGGTCAGGGGTCTGGAAAAAGAGCAGGGATGGTCAAGGCCCCCAGAACCCTCCTTTGGTGTAACCATCACCCTGAGCAACTCGAGTCCTCCTGGGGAGAGAGGACCCCTCCCAGCAAGAAAAACTCCAGAGCGGCCCCCACCTCCACCTTCCTCCTCCTCGTCTTCTTCCTCCCAGCCCTCCCTGGCAGGATCCCCCAACCTCCAGAATACATATTTTCGGGTGGGTGGGTGACTCAGGGACCTGCACAACTGAATCCCGTCCTTTCTCTCTCCGCAGGGCTGCGGGCGGCCGTGCAACTGGTCGAGTCCGGAGGAGGTCTCCAAACACCCGGGGGGTCCCTGCGCCTCCTCTGCAAGGGCTCCAGCTTCACCTCCAGCAGCTACACCGTGTACTGGGTGCGACAGGCGCCCGGGAAGGGGCTTGAGTGGGTCGCAGGTATTTACAGCAGTGGCAGCGCCTACTACACACCATCGGTCAAGGGGCGCTTCACCCTCTCGAGGGACGACTCCCAGGGCACGCTTACACTGCAGATGAACAGCCTCACGGCCGACGACACGGCCACCTACTACTGCGCGAAATCTCCTGATGGTTATGGTGGTCCTGACCCCAGCACCTTCTTGAAATCCTTCCAGAAACACCCACGTCTTCTTGGAAAACTGGACCCTTGCGCTAAGCACACAAGACTTTCTTGAGCCCAAATACGTAGCTTTTGGCACAAATTCTTGCCCCGGACCTCCTCTGCAAGGGCTCTGGCTTCACTTCAAGCACCTCCAGCATGGACTGGCTGCAGCAGGCACGTAGCACCTTCCCAAAATCCTTCTAGCAAGCGCAGACCCCTGTCCCGAGACCAGACATTCCTGTCCTCCATCCCCAAAGCCCAGCACCTTCCCCAAAATTGCATTATCTGTGCAAATCCCTTGCTCTGAGAATCAGCATCCTTGCCCTGCATCAGCAAATCCCAGCATTTTCCCCAAATCCCAGCATCATCCCCAAATCCTTACACCAAGCATCAACGTCCTTGCCCTGCATTCCCCCAAATCACAGCATCTTCCCAAAATCCCAATGTCTTCCCAAAATCCTAGCCCCAATATCAGCGTCCCTGCCCTGCATCCCCAAATCCCAACATCTTCCCAAAACCATTGCCCCCAGCATCAGCAACATTGCCCTGCATACACAAATCCCAGCATCTTCCCAAAATCCTCGCCCCAAGCATCACCATCCCTGCCCTGCATCCACAAATCCCACCAACTTCCCCAAATCCTTGGTCTGATCTTCAGTATCCCTGTCCTGCATCCCCCAAAATCCCAGCACCTTCCCCAAAATTCCACCATCTTCCCAAAAATCCTTGTGCCGAGCATTGGCATCCCTGCCATGCATCTGCAAATCCGAGCATCTTCCCCAAAATCCCAGCATATTGCCCAAAGTCCTTGCCCTGAGCATCAGCATCCCGGCCCCGCATCACGAAATCCCAGCATTTTCCTGAAATGCCAACATCTTCCCAAAATCCTTGACCTGATTATCAGCCCCCCTGCCCTGCATCCCCCAGATCCCAGCATCTTCCCCAAAACCCCAGTTTCTTCCTAAAATCCCTCCCTGAGCATCAGCATCCCTGCCCTGCATCCCAAAATCCCAGCAAATTCCCATAAATCCTTGCTCTGAGCGAAGAAAAACCTGCCCTGCATCTGCAAGTCCCAGCATCTCCCCCAAAATCCAACATCTTCCCCAAATCCTTGCCTTGGACATCAGCATCCCTGCCCTAAATCCCCGAATCCCAGTCTCTTGCCAAAAATCCCACCATCTTCCCCAAATCCAATTATCTTCCCAAAATCCTTGCCCCAATGATAAGCATCATTGCTCTGCATCCCCAAATCCCAGCATCTTCCCAAAAGCCTTCACCCGAGCATCAGCATTCTTCCCTGCATCCCCAAATCCCAGCATCTTCCCCAGATCCGTGCCCTGAACATCGACATCCCTGCCCTGCAGCTCCAAATCCCACTATTTTCCCCCAAATCCCACCATCTTCCCAAAGTCCTTGGCCCAAGCATCAGCATCAATGCCCCGCATCCACAAATCTCAGCATTTTTGGCAAATCCCAGCATCTTCCCGACATCCAGAATCTTCCCAAAAGCCTTTCCATGAGCATTAGCATCCCTGCCCTGCATCCCTGAATCCCACCATCTTCCCCCAAATTCCACCATCTTCCTAAAAACCTTGGCCTGAAAATCAGCATCCCTGCCCTGCATCCCAAAATCCCAGCATCTTCCCCCAAACCCCAGCATCTTCTCCAAAATACTTGCCCCCATCATCGGCATCCCTCCTGAGCATGCGCAAATCCCAGTATTCTCCACAAAATCCCAGCATCTTCCCAAACTCCTTGCCCTGATCATCAGCGTCCCTGCCCCGCATCCCCCAAAATCCCAACATCTTTCCAAAATCTTTGCCCTGAGCACCAGCATCTCCAAATCCCAGCACCTTCCCAAAAAATTCCACCATCTTCCCCAAAATACTTCAGCTGAGCATCGGCATCCCTGCCGTGAATCCCCAAAAATCCCAGCATCTTCCCAAAATCATTGCTCTGAGCCCAGACACCCCTGCCCTGCATCACCAAATACCAGCATTTTACCCCAAATCCAATTATCTTCCCAAAATCCTTGACCCCATGCATCAGCATCCATGCCCTGCATCCAAAAACTTCATCATCTTCCCCAAAACACAATTGTCTTCCTAAAATCCTTGCCCCAATAATCAGCATCCTTGCCCTGCATCCCAAATCCGAGTATCTTCCCCCAAATCCCAGCATCTTCCCCAAATTCCTTGCACCAAGCATCGGCATCCCTTCATGCATCAGCAAATCCCATCAACTGCCCCAAAATCCCAGCATCTTCCCCAAAATACTTGCCCTGACCATCAGCATCCCTGCCCTGCATCCCTCAAAATCTCAGCATCTTCCCCAAATCCTTATCCCAAGCATCAGCATCCCTGTGCTGCATCCCCAAATCCCAGCACCTTCCCAAAATCCCAGCACCTTCCCAAAATCATTGCTCTGAGCCTAGACAGATCTGTCCTGCATCTCCAAATCCCAGCATTTACCAAAATGCAATTATCTTCCCCAAATCCTTGACCCCGTGCATCAGCATCCAGGCCCTGCATCCCCAAATTCCATCATCTTGCCCCAAATATAATTGTCTTCCCAAAATCCTTGTCCCAATAATCAGCATCCTTGCCTGCAACCCCAAATCCCAGCATTTTCTCCAAATCCCAGCATCTTCCACAAATCCTTGCTGTGATCATAAGTCTCCCTGCCCTGCATCCCTCAAAATCCCAGCATCTTCCCCAAAAACCCAGCTTCTTCCTAAAATCCCTCCCTGAGCATCAGCATCCCTGCCCTGCATCCCCACAAATCCCAGCAAATTCCCAAAATCTTTGCCCAAGACATCAGCATCCCTGCCCTGCATCCCAAAATCCCAACATCTTCCCAAAACTTCCAGCCTCTCCCCCAAAATCCTTCCCCTGAGCATCAGCATCCCTGCCCTACATCCCCAAATCCCAGTCTCTTGCCAAAAATCCCACCATCTTCCCCAAATCCAATTATCTTCCCAAAATCCTTGCCCCAATGATAAGCATCATTGCTCTGCATCCCCAAATCCCAGCATCTTCCCAAAAGCCTTCACCCGAGCATCAGCATTCTTCCCTGCATCCCCAAATCCCAGCATCTTCCCCAGATCCGTGCCCTGAACATCGACATCCCTGCCCTGCAGCTCCAAATCCCACTATTTTCCCCCAAATCCCACCATCTTCCCAAAGTCCTTGGCCCAAGCATCAGCATCAATGCCCCGCATCCACAAATCTCAGCATTTTCGGCAAATCCCAGCATCTTCCCGACATCCAGCATCTTCCCAAAAGCCTTTCCATGAGCATTAGCATCCCTGCCCTGCATCTCTGAATCCCAGCATCTTCACCAAAAATCTACCATCTTCCTAAAAACCTTGGCCTGAAAATCAGCATCCCTGCCCTGCACCCCCAAATCCCAGCACCTTCCCAAAAAATTCCACCATCTTCCCCCAAATCCTTGACCTGCGCATCAGCATGCCTGCCCTGCATTCCAAAATCCCAGCATCTTTCCAAAATCCTTGCCCCCAGCATCAGCATTCCTGCCCGACATCCAGGAATCCCAGCATTTTCCCAAAATACCAACATCTTCCATAAATCCTTGTCCCAAGCATAGGCATCCCTGTCTTGCATTCCAACATCCCAGCATCTTGCCCAAAATCCCAGCATCTTGCCCAAAATCCCAGCATCTTGCCCAAAATCCCAGCATCTTGCCCAAAATGCTTTCCCTGAGGATTAGCATCCCTGCCCTGCATCCCAAAATCCCAGCATCTTTGACAACTCCTTGCTCTGAGCAACAGGATCCTTCCCCTCCAGTTCTAAAACCCCAGCATCTTCCCCAAATCCTTATCCCAAGCATCAGCATCCCTGCGCTGCATCCCCAAATCCCAGCACCTTCCCAAATCCCAGCATCTTCCCAAATCCATTGCTCTGAGCCTAGACAGCTCTGCCCTGCATCACCAAATCCCAGCATTTACCAAAATGCAATTATCTTCCCCAAATCCTTGACCCCATGCATCAGCATCCAGGCCCTGCATCCCAAAATTCCATCATCTTCCCCAAAATACAATTGTCTTCCCAAAATCCTTGTCCCAATAATCAGCATCATTGCCCTGCATCCATAAATCCCAGCATCTTCCCCAAATCCCAGCATCTTCCACAAATCCCAGCATCTTCCACAAATCCTTGCTGTGATCATAAGCCTCCCTGCCCTACATCCCTCAAAATCCCAGCATCTTCCCCCAAAACCCAGCTTCTTCCTAAAATCCCTCCCTGAGCATCAGCATCCCTGCCCTGCATCCCCACAAATCCCAGCAAATTCCCAAAATCTTTGCCCAAGACATCAGCATCCCTGCCCTGCATCCCAAAATCCCAACATCTTCCCAAAACTTCCAGCCTCTCCCCCAAAATCCTTCCCCTGAGCATCAGCATCCCTGCCCTACATCCCCAAATCCCAGTCTCTTGCCAAAAATCCCACCATCTTCCCCAAATCCAATTATCTTCCCAAAATCCTTGCCCCAATGATAAGCATCATTGCTCCGCATCCCCAAATCCCAGCATCTTCCCAAAAGCCTTCACCCGAGCATCAGCATTCTTCCCTGCATCCCCAAATCCCAGCATCTTCCCCAGATCCGTGCCCTGAACATTGACATCCCTGCCCTGCAGCTCAAAATCCCAGTATTTTCCCCCAGATCCCACCATCTTCCCAAAGTCCTTGGCCCAAGCATCAGCACCCTTGCCCTGTATCCCCAAATCCCAGCGTTTTTGGTAAAACCCAGCATCTTCCTAAAATCCCAGCATCTTTCCAAAAGCCTTGCCTTGAGCTTCAGCATCCCCACCCTGCATCCCCAAATCCCAACATCTTCCCAAAACTGTGCAATCTTCCCCCAAATCCTTACTCTGAGCATCAGTATCTCGGACCTGCACCTCTAAATCCCAGCACGTTCCCTAAATCCTACCATCTTCCCAATATCCTTCCTCTGAGCCAAGACACCCCTGCCCTGCATCCAAAAAACCCAGCATCTTCCCCAAAATCCCAGCATCTTCCCAAAAGCCTTTCCCCAAGCATCAGCATCCCTGCCTTGAATCCCCAAATCCCAGCATCTTCCCCAAAATCCCAGCATCTTCCCCAAAATCCCAGCATCTTCCCCAAAATTCTTACCCCAAGCATCAGCACCCTTGCCCTGCATCTCCAAATCCCAGCATCTTCCCCCAAATCCACCTATCCTCCCGAATTCCTTGCCCAAACATCAGTCTCCCTGCCCTGTATCCACAAATCTGAGCATTCTCCCCAAATCCCAGCATCTTCCCAAAATCCTTCCCACAAGTTTCAACACCCCTGCCCCGCATCTCAAAATCCCAGCTTCTTCCCTAAAATCCAACTACCTTCCCCAAATCCTTGCCTCAAGCATCAACATCCTTGTCTTGCATCCCCAAAACCCAGCATCCTGCCCAAAATCCTGGCCCGAGCGTCAGCACCCTTGCCCTGCATCCGCAAATCCCAGCATCTTCCCAAAATCCAAGCATCTTCCCAAAATCCTTGCCTGAACATCAACATCCCTGCCCTGCATCCCCAAATCACTATTTTCCCAAAATACCAAAAATCTTTGCAAAATCCTTGCCCTGAGCATCAGCATCTGTGCCCTGCATCCCAAAATTCCAACAGCTTTGCAAAAAACCAATTATCTTCCCAAATCCTTGCTCTGTGCCCAGACAAATGTGCCTGCATCCAAAAATCCCAGCATCTTCCCACAATCTCAGCATATTCCTGAAAATCCTTGCCCAAGTATCAGCATCCCTGCCCTGCATCCCCAAATCCCAGCATCTTCTCCAAACTCCTAGAACCTTCCCCCAAATCCTTACCACAATCACTGGAATCACTGCCCTGCATCCCCAAATCCGGCATCTTGCCCAAAATCCCGGCATCTTGCCCAAAATCCCGGCATCTTGCCCAAAATCCTGGCCTGAGCATCCGCACCCTTGCCCTACATCCGCAAATCCCACCAGCTTCCCAAAATCCCACCATCTTCCCAAAATCCTTGCCCTGAACATCAGCATCCCTGCCCCGCATCCCAAAATCCCAGCATCTTCCAAGAAATCCAATTATCTTCCCAAATCCTTGCTCTGAGCCCGGACAACTGTGCCTGCATCCGAAAATCAATGCATCTTCCCAAAATCTCAGCATATTCCCCCAAATAGTTGCCCTGAACATCAGCATCCCTGCCCTGCATCCGAAAAAAACCAGCATCTTCCCCCAACTCCCAGCATCCTCCCCCAACTCCTTGCCCAAACATCAACATCCCTGCATCCCCAAATCACTGTATTTTCCCAAAATACCAAAAATCTTTGCAAAATCCTTGCCCTGAGCATCAGCATCTGTGCCCTGCATCCCAAAATCCCAACAGCTTTGCAAAAAAACCAATTATCTTCCCAAATCCTTCCTCTGAGCCCAGACAAATGTGCCTGCATCCAAAAATCTCAGCATCTTCCCACAATCTCAGCATATTCCTGAAAATCCTTGCCCGAGCATCAGCATCCCTTCCCTGCATCCTCAAATCCCAGTATCTTCCCCAAACTCCTAGGACCTTCCCCAAAATCCTTACCACAACCACTAGAATCACTGCCCTGCATCCCCAAATCCGGCATCTTGCCCAAAATCCCGGCATCTTGCCCAAAATCCCGGCCTGAGCATCCGCAACCTTGCCCTGCATCCGCAAATCCAAGCATCTTCCCCAAAATCCAGGCGTCTACCCAAAATCCTTGCCCGGAGCATCAGCATCCCTGCCCCGCATCCCAAAATCCCAGCATCTTCCCCCAAATCCAATTCTCTTCCAAAATCCTTGCTCCGAGCCCAGACAACCATGCCCTGCATCTGAAACTCAAAGCATCTTCCCAAAATCTCAGCATATTCCCCCAAAACAATTTCCCGAGCATCAGCATCCCTGCCCTGCATCCCAAATCCCAGCATCTTCCCCAAAAGTCTTGCCCCAAGCATCTCTACCCTTACCCTGCATCTCCAAATCCCAGCATCTTCCCCCAAATTGCAGCATATTCCCCCAAATCCTTGCCCTCAGCATCAGCACCCCTGCCCAGCATGCCCAAATCCCACCATCTTGCCAAAAATCCCAACATCTTCCTAAAATCCTTGGCATGAACATCAGTATCCATGCCCTGCATCCCAAAATCCCATCATCTTGCCCCCAAATCCAATTATCTTCCCAAAATCCTTGCCCCAGTAATCAGCATCAGTCCTGCATCCCCAAATCCCAGCATCTTCCAAAAAATCCCAACATCTTTACCAAAATCTTTCCTCCAAACATCAACATCCCTGCCCCGCAGCTCAAAATCCCACTAGTTTCCCCCAAATCCCACCATCTTCCCAAAGTCCTTGGCCCAAGCATCAGTATCCTCGCCCTGCATCTCCAAATCCCAGCATCTTCCCAAAATCCCAGCAACTTTCCAAAATCCTTCCTCTATGCCCAGATATCCCTGCCCTGCATCTCCAAATCCCATCATCTTCCCAAAATCCCAACATCTTCCACAAATCCATGCCCCAAGCATCAGCAGCCTTCCCCTGCATCTTCCCCAAATCCAGAATCTTCCCCGAAACCTTTCCCCGAGCATCAGCATCCCTGCCCTGCATCCAAAAATCCCAGTATCTTCCCCCAAATTCCAGCATATTCACCAAAATCCTTGCCCCAAGCAACAGCATCCTTGCCCTGCATTTCCAAATCCCAGCATCTTTACCAAAATTCCAGTGTCTTCCCTGAAAATCCTTGCTCTCAGCATCAGCAACCTGGCACTGTATCCCCAAATCCCAGTATTTTCCTCATATCTCAGCATCTTCCCAAAATCTTTGCTCTGAGCCCAGACCCCCGTGCCCTCCATCTCCAAAACCCAGCATCTTCCCCAAAATCCTGGCATCTTCCCAAAAATCCTTCCTCTGAGCATCAGCATTCCTGACATATATTCCCAAATCCAAGTATCTTCCCCAAATCCCTGCATCTTCCCCAAATTCCTTGGCCCCAGGCATCAGCATCCTTGCCCTGCATCCCCAAATCCCAGCATCTTCCCCCAAATCTTTGCCTCAGGAATCAGCATTCTTGCCCCGCATGCCAAATCCCAGCATTTTCCCCAAAATCCTATTATCTTGGAAAATCCCTTGCCCCGAGCATCAGCATCCCTGCCTTGCGTCTCCAAATCCCAACATCTTCCCCCAAAATCCCAATATCTTCCCCGAAATACTAGCCCCATGTACCAGCATCCCCAAATCCCAGCACGTTCCCTAAAATCCAACTATCTTCCCTAAATCCTTGCCTCAAGCATTGGCATCTTTCTCTTGCATCCCCAAATCCCAACATCTTCCCTAAAATCCCAGCATCTTCCTCAAAATCCTTGTCCTGAGCATTTAACATCCCTGGCCTGCATCCACAAATCCCAGCATTTTCCCAAAATATCAGCATCTTGCCAAAATCCTTGCCCTGAGGCCAGAAACCTCTGCCTTTCATCCCCAAATCCCAGCACCTTCCCAAAAATCCTTGCTCTGAGCGTCAGCATCCCTGATATGCATCTCCAAATCCCACCATCTTCCCCAAAATCCCACCATCTTCCCCAAAACACTTGCCCTGAGCATCAGCATTCTTCCCCTGCATCCCCAAATCTCACCATCTTCCCTAAAATCCAACCATCTTCCCTAAATCCTTGCCTCAAGCATTGGTATTCTTGTCCTGCATCCCCAAATCCCAGCATCTTCCCAAAATCCAGTATCTTCCCCAAAGCCTTTCCCCGAGCATCACCATCCCTGCCTTGCATCCCAAACTCCCAGCATCTTCCCCCAAATCCCAGCACCTTCCCAAAAATCCATGCCTCAAGCATTGGCATCTTTGTCCTGCATCCCCAAATCCCAACATCTTCCCTAAAATCCCAGCATCTTCCTCAAAATCCTTGCCCTGAGCATTTAACATCCCTGGCCTGCATCCACAAATCCCAGCATTTTCCCAAAATATCAGCATCTTGCCAAAATCCTTGCCCTGAGCCCAGAAACCTCTGCCTTTCATCCCCAAATCCCAGCACCTTCCCACAAATCCTTGCTCCGAGCATCAGCATCCCTGATATGCATCTCCAAATCCCACCATCTTCCCCAAAATCCCACCATCTTCCCCAAAATCCCACCATCTTCCCCAAAATCCTTGCCCTGAGGCCAGAAACCTCTGCCTTTCATCCCCAAATCCCAGCACCTTCCCAAAAATCCTTGCTCTGAGCATCAGCATCCCTGATATGCATCTTCAAATCCCACCATCTTCCCCAAAATCCCACCATCTTCCCCAAAATCCTTGCCCTAAGCATCAGCATCCTTCCCCTGCATCCCCAAATCCCAGCATTTTCCCCAAATCCCAGCATCTTCCCTAAATCCTCGCCCTGAGCTTCAACGCCTCTGTCCTGCATCCCAAATCCCAGCATCTTCCCAAAAATCCCAGCATCTTCCCTAAATCATTGCCAAAAGCATTGGCATCCTTGTCCTGCATCCCCAAATCCCAGCATCTTCCCAAAGGCTCAGCATCTTCCCCAAAATCCCAGCATCTTCCCCAAATCCTTGCCCTGAGCATCAGCATCCCTGTCCTGCATCCCCAAATCCCAGCATCTTCCCCCAAATCCAACTATCTTCCCTAAATCCTTGCCTCAAGCATCAGTATTCTTGTCCTGCACCCCCAAATCCCAGCATCTTCCCAAAATCCAGCATCTTCCCCAAAGCCTTTCCTTGAGCATCAGCATCCCTGCCTTGTATCCCAAACTCCCAGCATCTTCCCCCAGATCCCAGCATCATCCCCCAAAATCCCAGCATCTTCCTCAAAATCCTTGTCCTGAGCATTTAACATCCCTGGCCTGCATCCACAAATCCCAGCATTTTCCCAAAATATCAGCACCTTGCCAAAATCCTTGCCCTGAGCCCAGAAACCTCTGCCTTTCATCCCCAAATCCCAGCACCTTCCCCAAAATCCTTGCTCTGAGCATCAGCATCCCTGATATGCATCTCCAAATCCAAGCATCTTCCCCAAATCCCACCATCTTCCCAAAATCCCACCATCTTTCCCAAAATCCTTGTCCCGAGCAGCAGCATCCCTGCCCTGCACTTGCAAATCCCACCAGCTTCCCAAAATCCCACCATCTTTCCTCAAAATCCTTGTCCTGAGCATCAGCATCCCTGCCCTGCATCCCCAAATCCCAGCATCTTCCCAAAATCCCAGTATGTTCCCACAATCCTTGTCCTGAGCATCAGCATCCCTGCTCTGCTTCCCAAAATCCCAGCATCTTCCCAAATTCCAGCATCTTCCCAAAATTTGTGTCCTGAGCATCAGTATCCCTGCTCTGCCTCTCCAAATCCCATCATCTTCCCAAATTCCCATTATTTTCCCCAAATCCTTGCCTAGAGCATCAGCATCCTTTCCTGCATCCCCAAATCCCAGAACCTACCCCAAATCCCAGTATTTTCCCCAAACCCTTGCCCTGAGCATGGGGATCACTGCACTGTATCCCAGAATCCCAGCCACTTCCCAAATTCCAGCATCTTCCCAAAATCCTTGCCCTGAGCATCAGGGTCCCTGCTCTGCATCCCTAAATTCCAGCATTTTCGCCAAATCCCACCATCTTCCAAAAATCTTTGCTCTAAGCCACAATATGCCTGCCCTGCACCCCCAAATCCTTGCATCTTCCCAAAATCCCAGCATCTTCCCCAAATCCTTTCCCTGAGGATCAGCACCCCTGCTCTGCATCCCAAATTCCCATTATTTTCCCCCAGTCCCACCATTTTCCCCAAAAGCTTGTCCCAAGCAAGACCATCTCTGCCCTGCATCCCCAAACCCCAGTCTCCTCCCCCAAATCCCATTATTTTCCCAAAAACCTTTCCCTGAGGATCTGCATCCATACCCTGTATCCCCAAATCCCAGCATCTTTGCAAATTCCCATTATTTTTCCAAAGATCCTTTCCCCGAGGATTAGCATCCATGCCCTGCATCCAAAAAAACCCACCATCTTCCCAGATTCCCACCATCTTCCCAAATTCCCACCATCTTCCCAAATTCCCACCATCTTCCCAAATTCCTTTCCCTGAGGATGAGCATCCATGCCCTGTATCCCAAAATCCCACCACCTTCCCAAATTCCCATTATTTTCCCAGAATTCTTGCTCTGGAAATCAGGATCCCAGCCCTGCATCCCCAAATCCCACCATCTTCCCAAATTCCCATTATTTTCCCAAAATCCTTTCCCGAAGCATCAGCATCCCAGCTCTGCATCCCAAAATTCCAGCATCTTCCCAAAATCCCATTATTTTCCCCAAATCCTTGCCCTGAGGATCAGCATTTCTACCCTGTATCCCCAAATCCCAGCATTTTCCCAAAATCCCAGCTTCTTCCCCAAACCCCTTTATTTTCCTAAGATCCTTTTCCTAAGCATCAGTATTCCTACCCTGTATCCCAAAATCCCAGCCTCCTCCCTAATTCCAATGATTTTCCCAAAATCCTTTCCCTGAGTATCAGCATTCCTACCCTGCATCCCCAAATCCCAGCCTGTTCCCAAAATCCCATTATTTTCCACAAATCCTTGCCCTGAATAGCAGTATTCCTACCCTGTATCCCAAAATCCCAGCTTTTTCCCAAATTCCCAGCTTTTTCCCAAAATCCTTGCCCTGAATAGCAGTATTCCTACCCTGTATCCCAAAATCCCAGCTTTTTCCCAAATTCCCATTATTTTCCCAAAATCCTTGCCCTGAGCATGAGCATCCCCACCCTGTATCCCAAAATCCCAGCTTTTTCCCAAATTCCCATTATTTTCCCCAAATCCTTGCCCTGAGGATCTGCATCCCTACCCTGTATCCCAAACCTCCATAGTTTTCCCCAAATGCCAGCCTCTTCCCAAATTCCCATTATTTTCCCCAAATCCTTTCCCTGAGTAGCAGTATTCCTACCCTGTATCCCAAAATCCCATCCTCTTCCCTAATTCCCATTATTTTCCCAAAATCCTTGCCCTGAGCATGAGCATCCCCCCATATCCCAAAATCCCAGCTTTTTCCCAAATTCCCAGCTTTTTCCCAAAATCCTTTCCCTGAGGATCAGCATTCCTACCCTGTATCCCAAAATGCCAGCTTCTTCCCTAATTCCCATTATTTTCTCCAAATCCTTTCCCTGAGGATCAGCACTCCTACCCTGTATCCCAAACCTCCACAGTTTTCCCCAAATCCCAGCCTCTTCCCTAATTCCCATTATTTTCCAAAAATCCTTTCCCTGAGGATCAGCATTCCTACCCTGTATCCCCAAATCCCAGCCTCCTCCCCAAATCCCATTATTTTCCCCAAAACCTTTCCCTGAGAATCTGCATCCGTACCCTATATCCCAAACCTCCATAGTTTCCCCCAAATCCCAGCCTTTTCCCTAATTCCCATTATTTTCCCAAAATCCTTTCCTTGAGGATCTGCATCCCTACCCTGTATCCCAAAATCCCACCATCTTCCCTAATTCCTATTATTTTTCCCCAAATCCTTTCCCTGGGGATCAGAATCCCAGCCCTGTATCCCAAAATCCCAGACTTTTCCCAAAATCGCAGACTTTTCCCAAAATCCAGCCCCCCAAAATCTGCGTTTCTGCCCCAAAATGGTTCCTATGATGTCAGTAATGAGGTCACTACCAGTAAAGAACCAAACCCAAATCAACAATAATTACCCACAAAGAGGGTAATTAAATAATTCCAGGATAATTAGTGCAGGGGAAGGGCTGGCAATTAATTAATTCAGTGTAATCTTAATCAGGGCACTGCGGTGATCGCGATTAAATAATTAGTGTAATTAAGTGATCTGGGCACTTCTGTGTTTGCAATTAATTAATTAATGTAGATAAGTGATCTGGGCACTTCCGTGTTTGCAATTAATTAATTAGTGTAGATAAGTGATCTGGGCACTTCCGTGTTTGCAATTAATTAATCAGTGCAGTTAAGTGATCTAGGCGCTTCTGTGTTTGCAATTAATTAATTAGTGTAGTTAAGTGATCTGGGCACTTCTGTGTTTGCAGTTAATTAATTAGTGAAGATAAATGATCAGGGCACTGCAGAGCTTGCAATTAATTAATTCAGTCTAATTAAGAGATCAGGGCACTGCAGCGATTGCAAACAATTCGTGTAATTAAGTGATCAGGGCACTGCAGAGCTTGCAATTAATTAATTCAGTGTAATTAAGAGATCAGGGCACTACACGAATTGCCCTTACTTAATTCACTGTAAATAATTGATTGGGGCACTGCAGCGATTGCAATTAACTAATTCATATAATTAAGTGATCAGAGCACTGCAGAGCTTGTAATTAAATTAATTAGTGTAATTAAGTGATAAGGGTACTATAGTGATTGCAATTAATTAATTCAGTGTAATTAAGTGATCAGGGCACTGTAGTGACTGCAATTAAATTAATCAGTGTGATTAAGTGATCAGGGCATTGTAGTGATTCCAATTAAATTAATTCCATGTAATTAAGTCATCAGGGCACTGTAGTGATACCAATTAAATTAATCAGTGTAAATAAATGATAAGGTCACGGCAGACATTGCATTAAATTAACCAGTGTAATAAAGTGATCAGGGTTCTGTAGTGGTTGCAATTAAATTAATCAGTGTAATTAAGTGAACAGGGCACTGCAGAGCTTGTAACTAAATTAATTCGTGTAATTAAGCGATCAAGGGATTGCTGGGATTGCAATTAATTTAATTTGCATAATTATGTGATCAGTGCACTGTAGTGGTTGCAATTAATTAATTCATCGGTGTAATTAAGTGATCAGGGCACTGCAGAGCTTGCAATTAATTAATTCAGTGTAATTAAGTGATCAGGGCACTGTAGTGATTCCAATTAAATTAATCAGTGTAAATAAATGATAAGTGCACTGCAGACATTGCAATTAATTAATTCAGTTTGATTAAGTGATCTGGACACTGCAGACATTGCCATTAATTAATTAATTAGTGTAAATAATTGATCAGGGCACTGCAGACATTGCAATAATTAATTCTGTGTAAATAAACTATAAGGGCACTGTAGTGATTGCAATTAATTAATTCTGTGTAATCAAGTGATCAGGGCACTGTAGTGATTGCCATTGAATTAATCAGTGTAATTAAGTGATCAGGGCACTGCAGACATTGCAGTTAAGTTAATTAGTGTAAATAATTGATCGAGGCACTGCAGCAACTGCAATTAATTAATTCCGTGTAATTAAGTGATCAGGGTGCACTACAAAGATTGCAATTAAACAATTCACTGCAGAGGTGCACTAAGAGCCCTTGTCAGAGCTGGCAATTAAATAATTCGTTATAAAAAAAAGATATAAGGGCGCACAGTGGAGCTTGTAATTAATTAATTATAAAAATGATATAAGGATGCATGGCAGAGCTTGTAATTAAATAATTTGGTGTAAAAATGACATAAAGGTGCACAGCAGAGCTTGTAATTGATTAATTTGGTATAAAAGCGATATAAAGGTCCATGGCCGAGCTTGTAATTAAATGATTCGTTATAAAAATGATATAAAGGTGCACCGTGGAGCTTGTAATTAATTAATTTGGTATAAAACTGATATAAAGGTGCACAGTGGAGCTTGTAATTAAATAATTTGTTATAAAAGTGATATAAAGGTGCATGGCCGAGCTTGTAATTAATTGAGTCGTTAAAAAAATGATATAAGGGCGCACGGCCAAGCTTGTATTTAAATAATTTGTTATAAAATTGATATAAAGGTGCATGGCAGGGCTAGTAATTAAATAATTTGGTATAAAAACGATAGAAAGGTGCTCGGAAGAGCTTGTAATTAAATAATTTGGTATAAAACCATTATCGGGGTGCATGGCAAAGACGGCAATTAAATAATTTGTTATACCAACCAATTATAACTGCGCAGCCAAGCTCGTAATTAAAGAATTCCCTCGCAATCAGAGAGAAGGGCTCGCTGCCGACCTCGCGATTAATTAATCCCTCGCCCCCAACGACGACCCGCCGTTACCCAACTCGCCGGCGGAGGAATTAAAAAAAATTCGATCTTCCCCTCCCCCCCCCTCCCCCCCCCGCTAACGAGCACCCGCCGTAGATTTGCAATGGGTGACGGTGGGTGACGAGGGGTGACGATAACGACCCCCCCCCGCCCCTCTTTATGCAAATTCCCGACGCCCGGCGCCTTTAAAACCCCGCCGGCTCGCCATGGTGGCACATCCCCCCGGCTTCCCCCATCCTCTTCCTCTCCACCATGGGCAGCCACACGGCCCCCACCTTCCTCCTCCTCCTCTTCCTCGCCGCCCTCCCAGGTAGGTCAACCCAACGCGACCCAACGCGACCCAACGCCTCGAGCGCCGATTTTTGACTGGACCCGATTTAATCCCGTCTTTTTCTTCCTTTTTCCGCAGGGCTGCGGGCGGCCGTGCAACTGGTCGAATCCGGAGGGGGTCTCCAAACACCCGGGGGGTCCCTGCGCCTCCTCTGCAAGGCCGCCGGCTTCGTTTTCGGCAAAAGCGACATGGTTTGGGTACGTCACGCCCCCGGCAAAGGTTTCCAGTGGGTCGCGGGTCATCGGAGCGGCGGCGATACCACCGGTTACGCGCCGGCGGTCAAGGGGCGTTTCACCGTCTCCAGGGACAACTCCCAGAACACGCTCGCGTTGCAGATGAACAGCCTCAGGGCCGACGACACGGCCACCTACTACTGCGCGAAAGCTGCTCACGGTGACGCCGGGCCGGCGCGCCGCCGGCCAAAAAAACGGAGGAAAGAAAAAAAAAAAAAAAAAAATCATAGAAGCCACCGGTTGACCCCGGGGAGGAAGCGGAGGGCGACGAGGCTTGACAACTGTCGGCCCCGCTTGGCCGCGCTCGAGCGGTTGCGGCGGGGTTTTGGCCCGGCGCTCGAGGGCCTCGCGAAGCGCCCGAGAGAAATTGCGCGGAGGGGGAGGCGCTTGGCGCGGGGGCGGCACCCTTTGAAGGGCGCCCGAGCACCCTTGCGTGGAGGAGGAGACCCTTTTCCTGGAGCCTGGACCCATTGCGTGGCACCCAAGTGCTTTTGCAGAGCACCCAAGCACCCTTCCACAGAGGGCGAGACCTCTTCCACGGAACCTGGACCCATTGCAGAGCACCCAAGCACCCTTGCGTGAAGGATGAGACCCTTTCCATGGACCCTGGACCCATTGCGTGGCACCCCCGTAGCTTTGCAGAGCACCCAAGCACCCTTGCGTGGAGGATGAGACCCTTCGCACGGAGCCTGCACCCTTTGAAGGGCACCCAAGCACACTTGCACGGAGCTCAGATCCTTTGCAGAGCACCCAAGCACCCTTGCGTGGAGGAGGAGACCCTTTCCATGGACCCTGGACCCATTGCGTGGCACCCCAGTACCTTCACAGAGCACCCGAGCACCCTTCCACGGAGGGTGAGACCTCTTCCATGGAACCTGGACCCATTGCAGGGCACCCAAGCACCCTTGCGTGGAGGATGAGACCCTTTCCATGGACCCTGGACCCATTGCGTGGCACCCCAGTAGCTTCGCAGAGCACCCAAGCACCCTTCCGTGGAGGATGAGACCCTTCGCACGGAGCCTGCACCCTTTGAAGGGCACCCAAGCACCCTTCCGTGGAGGGTGAGACCTCTTCCATGGAGCCCGGACCCATTGCATGGCACCCAAGTACCTTTGCAGAGCACCCGAGCACCCTTGCGTGGAGGATGAGACCCTTTCCATGGAACCTGGACCCATTGCATGGCACCCAAGCACCCTTGCGTGGAGCCCAGATCCTTTGCAGAGCACCCAAGCACCCTTCCACGGAGGGTGAGACGCTTTGCACAGTGCACAAGCACCGTTGCACGATGCCCAAGAGTTATTGCATGGCACCCAACCTTTTGCATGGCACCCAAGTGCTTTTGCAGAGCACCCAAGCACCCTTGCGTGGAGGATGAGACCCTTTCCATGGACCCTGGACCCATTGCGTGGCACCCCAGTAGCTTCGCAGAGCACCCAAGCACCCTTCCACGGAGGGTGAGACCTCTTCCACGGAACCTGGACCCATTGCAGGGCACCCGAGCACCCTTCCACGGAGGGTGAGACCCTTTGCACGGAGCCTGGTCCCATTGCAGGGCACCCAAGCACCTTTGCACGGAGCTCAGATCCTTTGCAGAGCACCCAAGCACCCTTCCAAGGAGGATGAGACCCTTTGCACAGAGCCTGGACCCATTGCATGGCACCCAAGTACCTTTGCAGGGCACCCAAGCACCCTTGTGTGGAGGATGAGACCCTTTCCATGGACCCTGGACCCATTGCGTGGCACCCAAGTACCTTTGCAGAGCACCCGAGCACCCTTCCACGGAGGGTGAGACCTCTTCCACAGAACCTGGACCCATTGCAGGGCACCCGAGCACCCTTCCACGGAGGGTGAGACCCTTTGCACGGAGCCTGGTCCCATTGCAGGGCACCCAAGCACCTTTGCACGGAGCTCAGATCCTTTGCAGAGCACCCAAGCACCCTTCCAAGGAGGATGAGACCCTTTGCCTGAACCGTGGACCCATTGCATGGCACCCAAGCGCCTTTGCAGGGCACCCAAGCACCCTTGTGTGGAGGATGAGACCCTTTCCACTGAACCTGGTCCCATTGCAGGGCACCCAAGTGCTTTTGCAGAGCACCCAAGCGCCCTTTGCCTGGAGTCTGGACCCACTGCATGGCACCCCAGCACCCTTTCATGGAGTATGAGACCCTTTGCATGCAGCCTGCACCCTTTGCAGAGCACCCAAGCCCCCTTCCATGGAGGGTGAGACCCTTTGCACGGAGCCCGGACCCACTGCATGGCACCCCAGTACCTTTGCAGAGCACCCAAGCACCCTTCCACGGAGGGTGAGACCCTTTCCATGGAACCTGGACCCATTGCATGGCACCCAAGCACCCTTGCGTGGAGCCCAGATCCTTTGCAGAGCACCCAAGCGCCCTTGCGCGGAGCCCAACCCCTTGCACAGCACCCTTTGCCGTGAGCCCGAGTGCCCTCTGAATGGCACCCAAGTGTCCTTGCGTAGCACCCAAGCACCTTCGCATGGCACCCAGATGCCTCCAGTGACCCCAAGCGCCCTTGGGCCATCACCACAAATGCCCGCACCCGCACCGCTCTGCGCTCTGTCCCCAAAACACCTCAAAAACCCTCTCCCGTGACGATTTGGTTAGTTTTTGGCCCAAATCTGGGCACGCTTTGGCTCTTCGGGCCAGTTTTGACCCAAATCTGGGCGCGCTTTGGCCCTTTTTGGCCATTCTTCACCCAAATCTGAGCAGGCTTTGGCTCTTAGGGCAATTTTTGACCCAAATCCGTGCGCGCTTTGGCTCTTTGGGCCAGTTTTGATGAAAATCTGTGCACGCTTTGCCTTTTAGGGCGAGTTTTGACCCACGTCAGGACACGCTTTGGCCCTTTTTGGCCATTCTTGACCCAAATCTGAGTATGCTTTAGGTCTTAGGGCACTTTTTGGCCCAAATCTGGGCGCACTTTGGCTCTTTGTCCAGTTTTGACCCAAACCTGGCCACATTTAGGCTCTTTGGGCCAGTTTTGACCCAAATCTGTGCATGCTTTGGCTATTTGTCCAGTTTTTACCCAAATCTGAGCACACTTTTGCCCTTTTTGGCCATTCTCAACCCAAATTTGAGCAGGCTTTGTTTCTTAGGGCAATTTTTGCCCCAAATCTGTGCGCATTTTGGCTCTTTGTCTAGTTTTGACCCAAATCTTGGCACACTTTGGCCCTTTAGGCCATTTTTGCCCCAAATCTGTGCACGCTTTGGCTCTTCAGGCCAGTTTTGACCCAAATCTTGGCACGCTTTGGCTCTTTGGGACAGTTTTGACCAAAGCGTGGGCATGCCCTGGATCGTTGGGTCAGGTGTGACCCAAAGCTGGGCACACTTTGGCCTTTTTTGTCCATTCTCCACCCAAATCTGAATATGCTCTAGGACTTAGGGCAATTTTTTGGCGCAAATCTGGGCATGTTTCGGCTCTTTGTCCAGTTTTGACTCCAATCTGGGCACACTTTGGCGCTTTTTGGCCATTCTCAACCCAAATCTGAGCA
Source organism: Buteo buteo (assembly GCF_964188355.1). Classification (NCBI taxonomy): domain Eukaryota; kingdom Metazoa; phylum Chordata; class Aves; order Accipitriformes; family Accipitridae; genus Buteo; species Buteo buteo. Next base: position 208,895 of record NW_027439261.1, on the reverse strand, counting down.
GGCTTTGTTTCTTAGGGAAATTTTTGCCCCAACTGTAGGCACGCTTTGGCACTTCGGGCCAGTTTTGATGGAAGTCAGGTCATGCTTTGGCTCTTAGAGGAATTTTTGGCCCAAATCTGTTCAGGCTTTGCCTTTTAGGGGTAGTTTTGACCCAAATCTGGGCGTGGTTTGGCTCTTTGGGCCAGTTTTGACCCCAATCATTGCATGCTTTGGCCCTTTTTGGCCATTCTTCACCCAAATCTGAGCAGGCTTTGGCTCTTAGGGCAATTTTTGGCCCAAATCTGTGCACACTTTGGCTCTTTGGGTCGGTTTTGACCAAAGTCAGGGTACGCTTTGGCTCTTAGGGCAATTCTTGGCCCAAATCTGGGCACGCTTTGCCTCTTTGAGCTAGTTTTGACCAAAATCTGCGCACACTTTGCCTTTTAGGGCGAGTTTTGACCCACATCGGGACTCGCTTTGGCGCTTTTTCGCCATTCTCAACCCAAATCTGAGTATGCTTTAGGTCTTAGGGCACTTTTTGGCCCAAATCTGGGCACGCTTTGGCTATTCGTCCAGTTTTACACCAAATCTGAGCATGTTTTTGGCCCTTTTTGGTCATTCTCGACCCATATCTGAGCAGGCTTTTTTTTTTAGGGCAATTTTTGCCCCAAATCTGTGCGCGCTTTGGCTCTTTAGGCCAATTTTGACCCAAATCTGTGCATGCTTTGGGTCTTTGGTCCATTTTTGTCTAAAGTGTGGGCATGTCTTCGATCGTTGGGCCAGTTTTGACCCAAACCTGGGCACGCTTTGGCCCTTTTTGGCCATTCTCAACCCAAATCTGAGCAGACTTTGGATCCTAGGGCAATTTTTGCCCCAAATCTGTGCACACTTTGGCTCTTTGGGCCAGATTTGGCCCAAATCTTGGCATGCTTTGAGTCTTTGGGTGTGTTTTGACCCAAATCTGGGCATGCTTTGGCTCTTTGGCCCAGTTTTCATCCAAGTCAGGGCACGCTTTGGCTCTTTGGGCCAGTTTTGACCCAAATCTGGACACACCTTGGCCCTTCTTGGCCATTCTCAACCCAAATCTGATCCGGCTTTGGCTCTTAGGGCAATTTTTGGCCCAAATCTGTGCACAGTGTGGCTCTCCGGGCCAGATTTGGCCCAAATCTAGGCACACTCTGGCTCTTTGGGCCAGTTTTGACACCATTCAAGGCACGCTTTGGCTGTTTGGGCCAGTTTTGACCCAAATCTGTGCATGCTTTCACCCTTTTCGACCATTCTCAACCCAAATTTGAGCAGGCTTTGTCTCTTACGAAAATTTTTGGCCCAAATCGGGGCACGCTTTGGCATTTTGGGCCAGTTTTGACTGAAGTCAGGTCATGCTTTGGCTCTTAGAGGAATTTTTGGCCCAAGTCTGTTCACGCTTTGTTTTTTAGCGCCACTTCTGTGCTCTTTGGGTCAGTTTTGACCCAGATCTGGTTATGCTTTGGCTCTTTGGGCCACTTTTGACCCAAATCCGGACACACTTTGGCTCCTATGGCCAGTTTTGACCCAAGTGTAGCCACGCTTCAGCTCTCTGAGCCAGTCTTGACCCAAATCTGGGCATGCCTTGGATCATTTGGCCAGTTTTGACCCAAATTTGTGCACAGCTTGGCTCTTTTTGGCCATTCTTGACCCAAATCTGAGCAGGCTTTGGATCTTAGGGCAATTCTTGGCCTAAATCTGTGTACGCTTTGGTGCTTTGGGTCAGTTTTAACCCAAATCTGGGCACGCTTTGGCTCTTAGAGGAATTTTTGACCCAAATCTTGGCATGCTTTGGCTCTTTGTATCAGTTTTCTCTCAAATCTTGGCATGCTTTGGCTCTTAGAGGAATTTTTGACCCAAATCTTGGCATGCTTTGGCTCTTTGTATCAGTTTTCTCTCAAATCTTGGCATGCTTTGGCTCTTTGGGCCAGTTTCAACCCCTGTCAGGCCACACTTTTACCCTTTTTGGCCATTCTTGACCCAAATCTGAGCAGGCTTTTGTCTCTGGACAATTTTTGGCCCAAATATGTGCACGCGTTGGCTTTTTGGGCCAGTTTCATCGCAAATCCTGGCATGCTTTGGGTGTTTGGACAAGTTATGGCCCAAATCAGGGCACACTTTGGCATTTTTTGGCCATTCTCAACCCAAATCTGAGTATGCTTTAGGCCTTAGGGCAACTTTCACCCAAATCTGGGCACATGTTGGCTCTTTGGGCATTTTTGGCCAAAATCTGGGCACGCTTTTGCTCTTTGGGCCAGTTTTGACCCAAATCTTGGCACGCGTCTGGCTCTTTGGGCCAGTTTTGATCCAAATCTGCTCATGCTTTGTTTTTTAGGGCCTGTTTTGACCCACATCGGGGCACCCTTTGGCCCTTTTTGGCCATTCTCAACCCTGAAGCCTGGAGAAGTTACGTTTCCTGCTGGGGGGAGTGTACCACCACAGTATTAGGGCAATTTTTGACAGAAATGTGGGTATGCGTTGGTTATTTGGGATATTCTCTACCTAAATCTGGTCACGCTTTGGCTCTTTGGGTCAGTTTTGACCCCAATCTGAGCACGCTTTGGCTCTTTGGGTTAGTTGTGACAAAAATCAGTGCACGCTTTGGCTTTTTGGCCCAGTTTTAACCCAAATCTTGGCACGCTTTGTGTCTTTGGGAATGTTTTGACTCAAATCTGGGCACACTTTGGCTCTTCGGGCCAGTTTTGACCCAGATCTGGCCATGCTTTGGCTGTTTGGTCCAGTTTTGACACAAATCTCAGTACACTTTCCCTTTTATGACCATTTTTGCCCTATGCATGGTGATATTTATCCCTTTCTTCTTTTTCTGCCACAAATGTGGGACTGCTTTTTTCTTTACAAGAATTCATCCCGTAAATTGGGCATACTTTTGCCCTTTCTGGCTAGTTTGGCCCCAAATCTGGGGGGCTAGCCCCCTGCCCGGGTGTGCCCTCTTTCCCTTTCTGGTCATTTCTGCAGCAAATCTGGAGCTGGTTTTGCCCCTTATGTGCAGTTTCTGCCCCAAATCTGGGGACATTTTGCCCTTTATTTGCAGTTTTTGCCCCAAACATGGGGACTTTTTGCCCTTTATGTGTAGTTTTGCCCCAAAGCTGGGGATGCTTTTTGACTTAGAGACAGTTTTGCCCCAAAACTGGGGATGTTTTGCCCTTTACCGCTAATTTTACTCCGAATCTGAGCATTTCTCTTCTTTTCATGAGCATGTTTGCCGCAAAGGTGGGGGACATATTTGCCCTTTGCAGCTCTTTTTGGAACAGATCGTGGGACTATGTTGTGGTTTATGGCCATTTTTAATGAGATATGAGGATGCTTTGGCTCTTAATGCCCAGTTTTGCAGCAAATCTGGAGGTTTTTTTTCCCTTGTAGGGGTATTTTTGGGTGCATTTAGGACGAGCTCAGCCTGCGGTCCTCGGGCGTGCAGCCCCGCAGAGGAGGGGGCTGGGGTGGGAGGATTTTGTAGCCCTCTGTGTCACCGTGGGTACTGCTAGTTGTAGTTATGGTTGATGTGCTTATCACGGTGGTACAGGCGGTGAGAAAAACCCTGCTGGCCTTTCCCCTGGGACCAGCCCTGCGGTTGTGCCCGCTTCCCCTTTCTGGCCGCGTCTGCAGCAAATTCAGAGACGCTTTTCCGTTTTAGCCCATTTCTGCACCAAATCTGGGGATGTTTTCCTTTTACAACCATTTTTGTCCTGAATCTGGGCATGGTTTGCCCTTTATTGTCTATTTTTTAGCAAATCTGCCATTGTTTTGCCCTCTTTTGAAAATTCTGTCCACATCTGGGCATGCTTCGGCCCACTTTTGACCTGAATCTGAGCAGACCTGGACCGTTGGGCCAGTTTTGACCCAAATCAGGGCATGCTTTGGCTTTTTGGGCCATGCTAAACCCAAATCTGGGCACGCTTTGGCTCTTTGGGACAGTTTTGATCCATACCTGGACACGCTTTGGCTCCTTGGGCCAGTTTCGACCCAAATTGGGGCACGCATTGGGTGTTTGGGCCAGTTTCATGTGGGCACACCTTGGATTGTTGGGCCAATTTTGCCCCAAATCTGGTGACGCTTTGGCTCTTTGGGGTGGTTTTGTCCCAAATCTGGGCACACTTTGGCTCTTTGGGCCAGTTTTGACCCAAATCTGGGCAGACTTTGACACTTAGGCACAGTATTGCCCAAACTATGGTGATGCTTTTGCCCTTTATGACTATTTTTGCACCCAATCTGGGGCTGCATTTCCCTTTCAGGTGCATTTTTGGGTGCATTGAGGATGAGCTCAGCCTGTGGTCCCTCGGGCATGCGGCCCTGCAGAGGAGGGGGCTGGGGTGGGAGGATTTTGTAGCCCACTGTGTCACCGTGGGTGCTGGTGGTGGTACTGTTGCTTATTATCACGGTGGTGCAGGTGGTGACAAAAACACTGCTGGGATCTCTGCTCTCATTTTTACTTAAATCTGGGCCTGTTTTCCCCTTTATCGCCACTTTTTCCCCCAATGTGAGATGCTCTAAGCCTTTAGGTCCATGCCTGCAGCCAGCGTGGAGAAGTTTTGCCTCTTATCGACTGTTTTGCCCCAATATGCAGAACCTTTGTCCCTTTCTGTTGTTATTTGCAGTAAAACCAGGGATATTTTGCATTTTATGCCCTTTTTAGCCCCAAACCGGAGGTGCTTTTGCCTTTCTGCATTTATCTGCAGGAAATATGGGATTTTTTCTTGTACTTAATGCTGCCTTCTGCCCCATCTGTGGGGATGTTTTGCAATTTCTGTGCAGCTTTGTCCCAATATGGGGATGTTTTTCCCCCTATGGCTGGTTTTGCATCAGATTTGGGGATGGTTTGCCTTTTATGTCCAGTTGTGCCCCAATCCTGGGGACATTTTACCTTTTGCAAACAGTTTTACCACAGATACTCCATGCTTTGTTTTTTGGGTTTTTTTCTGGTTTAGAGCCATTTTTGCCCCAAATGTGAGGATGCTTTTGGTTTTAGAGCCAGTTCCACAAACAATTGAGGGACTTGTTATCTTTCATGCCATTTTTACCCCCAATATGAGGATGCTTTTCCCATTATCCCCAGTTGTGCCCAACCGCAGGGATGCTTTTTCCTTCCTGGGTGATTTTTGCAGCAAATCTGGGGAGCGTTGCGCTTTACAGCCATTTTTTCCCCAAATCTGGGGATGTTTTCCCTACATGGCTGCTTTGAGAGCCAACCTGGGGGCTTCTTGCTGTTTCTGGCCATTTTTCCCTCGGTGTGAGGATGGTTTTGCTTCTTATTGCCTGTCTTGCCTGAAATGAGGGAATGCTTTGCCCTCTGTGGCCAACATATTTTCAACAAATAGGAGAACATTTTTCCTTTTATGATGGTTTTTTCTCCTAAAAGTGAGGATGCTTTTGCTCCTTATGGACCTTTCAGTGAATCCAGGGATGCTTTAGCACTTGATGCTCAGTTTTGCAGGAAATCTGGTGGGTTTTTTCCCTTGTAGGTGCATTTTTGGGTGCATTTAGGATGAGCTGAGCCTGTGGTCCCTCGGGCGTGCGGCCCCGCAGAGGAGGGGGCTGGGGTGGGAGGATTTTGTAGCCCTCTGTGTCACCGTGGGTACTGGTGGTACTTGGTATGGTATTAAGAACCACAGTGGTGCAGGTGGTGACAAAAATGCTGCTGGGAGCTCAGCTCCATGCCCACAAGCGGGGGGGGCCCTTTCCCAGGGGACCAGCCCTGCGGTTTTGCCCTCTTCCCCTTTCTGGTCATGTCCGCAGCAAATTCAGAGACATTTTTCCCTTTCAAGCTATTTCCGCACCTACTATGGGGATGTTTTCCTTTGACGACCATTTTTTATGTGGATCTGGGCATGGTTTGCCATTCATTGTCAATTTTCAATTGGGCATCTGGGGGTGGTTAGCCCTCTTTTGACAATTTTGTCCACATCTGGTCATGCTTTGCCACTTTAGCCCACTTTCAACCCAAATCTGGCTTCACTTTGGCTCTTTGGGGCAATTTTGACCTAAATCTGTGCACGCTTTAGCTCTCTGTGCCGGTTTCGACCCAAATCTGTGCACGCTTTGGCTCTTTGTGCCCGTTTGGACCCAAACGTGGGCATACTTTGTCTCTTTGGGCCAGTTTTGACCCAAATCTGTGCACGCTTTGGCTCTTAGGTGCAGTATTGCCCAAGCTGTCGGATGCTTTTGCCCTTTATGACTATTTTTGCACCCAATCTGGGGCTGCTTGTGCAGCTCGTGACCTTTTCCCCTTTCCTGGATCCTTTTGCAGCAAGTCAGGGTAAGTTTTCATTTTAGGATATTTTTTTTCCCTAAATAGAGAGGATGTTTGTTCATTGATGAGCACTTTTGCCCCAACTAGGGGGATATTAAAGGCTTATAGGGCTAATTCAGGAGGAAATCTGCGGACGTTTTGCCTTTATGACCATTTTCACCCCCGATACGAGGATGATTTTGCCCATTATCCCCAGTTCTGCCCAACCACAGGGATGCTTTTTCCTTCTAGGGTGATTTCTGCAGCCAATCTGGGGATCTGTTGTGTTTGATGCCCCGTTTTGGTGCCGGATTTGGGGCTGTATTTCCCTATGAGGGGTATTTTTTTGGGGGGAGGGATGAGCTGAGCCTGCGGCCCCTCGGGCTTGCGGTCCTGCAGAGGAGGGGGCTGGGCACAAGGGTTTTTGTACCTCCTTGTGTCACCGTGAGTGGTGCTGGTTGGGCTAATTTTCTTTTTCACGGTGGTGCAGGTGGTGACAAAAACGGTGCTGGGAGCTCAGCTCCATCCCCAGGAGCGGGGGGGGCCCTTTCCCAGGGGACCAGCCCCCCCCCTTGTGCCCTCTTCCCCTTTCTGGCTACGTCTGCAGCAAATTCAGAGACATTTTTCCCTTTCAGGCTATTTCCGCACCTACTATGGGGATGTTTTCCTTTGACGACCATTTTTTGTGTGTATCTGGGCATGGTTTTCCCTTTATTGTCAATTTTTTTAGGGCATCTGGGGATGTTTTGCCCTCTTTTGACAATTTTGTCCACATCTGGTTGTGCTTTGCCTCTTTAGCCCACTTTCAACTGAAATCTGGCTTCGCTTTGGCTCTTTGGGCCAGTTTCGACCCAAATCTGTGCACGCTTCAGCTCTCTGTGCCGGTTTTGACCCAAATCTGTGCACGCTTTGGCTCTTTGTGCCCGTTTTGACCCAAATCTGTGCACACTTTGGCTCTTTATGCTGGTTTTGACCGAAATGTGGGCATACTTTGTCTCTTTGGGCCAGTTTTGACCCAAATCTGTGCACGCTTTGGCTCTTAGGTGCAGTATTGCCCAAGCTGTCGGATGCTTTTGCCCTTTATGACTATTTTTGCACCCAATCTGGGGCTGCTTGTGCAGCTCGTGACCTTTTCCCCTTTTTCTGGACCCTTTTGCAGCAAGTCAGGGCAAGTTTTCATTTTAGGATATTTTTTTTCCCTAAATAGAGAGGATGTTTGTTCATTGATGAGCACTTTTGCCCCAACTAGGGGGATATTTAGGGCTTATAGGGCTAATTCAGGAGGAAATCTGCGGACGTTTTGCCTTTATGACCATTTTCACCCCCGATACAAGGATGCTTTTTCCCATTATCCCCAGTTCTGCCCAACCACAGGGATGCTTTTTCCTTCTAGGGTGATTTCTGCAGCCAATCTGGGGATCTGTTGTGCTTGATGCCCCGTTTTGGTGCTGGATTTGGGGCTGTATTTCCCTTTGAGGGGTATTTTGGGGGCGGGAGGGATGAGCTGAGCCTGCGGCCCCTTGGGCGTGCAGTCCTGCAGAGGAGGGGGCTGGGCACAAGGGTTTTTGTACCTCCTTGTGTCACCGTGAGTGGTGCTGGTTGGGCTGGTAGTCTATCACGGTGGTGCAGGCGGTGACAAAAATGGTGCTGGGAGCTCAGCTCCATCCCCAGGAGCGGGGGGGGCCCTTTCCCAGGGGACCAGCCCCCCCCCTTGTGCCCTCTTCCCCTTTCTGGCCACGTCTGCAGCAAATTCAGAGACATTTTTCCCTTTCAGGCTATTTCCGCACCTACTATGGGGATGTTTTCCTTTGACGACCATTTTTTGTGTGTATCTGGGCATGGTTTTCCCTTTATTGTCAATTTTTTTAGGGCATCTGGGGATGTTTTGCCCTCTTTTGACAATTTTGCCCACATCTGGTTGTGCTTTGCCTCTTTAGCCCACTTTCAACTGAAATCTGGCTTCGCTTTGGCTCTTTGGGCCAGTTTCGACCCAAATCTGTGCACGCTTTAGCTCTCTGTGCCGGTTTCGACCCAAATCTGTGCACACTTTGGCTCTTCGTGCCCGTTTTGACCCAAACGTGGGCATACTTTGTCTCTTTGGGCCAGTTTTGACCCAAATCTGTGCACGCTTTGGCTCTTTATGCTGGTTTTGACCCAAACGTGGGCATACTTTGTCTCTTTGGGCCAGTTTTGACCCAAATCTGTGCACGCTTTGGCTCTTAGGTGCAGTATTGCCCAAGCTGTCGGATGCTTTTGCCCTTTATGACTATTTTTGCACCCAATCTGGGGCTGCTTGTGCAGCTCGTGACCTTTTCCCCTTTTTCTGGACTATTTTGCAGCAAGTCAGGGCAAATATTCATTTTAGGGTGTTTTTTACCCTAAATAGAGAGGATGTTTGTTCATTGATGAGCACTTTTGCCCCAACTAGGGGGATATTAAAGGCTTATAGGGCTAATTCAGGAGGAAATCTGCGGACGTTTTGCCTTTATGACCATTTTCACCCCCGATACGAGGATGATTTTGCCCATTATCCCCAGTTCTGCCCAACCACAGGGATGCTTTTTCCTTCTAGGGTGATTTCTGCAGCCAATCTGGGGATCTGTTGTGTTTGATGCCCCGTTTTGGTGCCGGATTTGGGGCTGTATTTCCCTATGAGGGGTATTTTGGGGGCGGGAGGGATGAGCTGAGCCTGCAGCCCCTCGGGCGTGCGGTCCTGCAGAGGAGGGGGCTGGGCACAAGGGTTTTTGTACCTCCTTGTGTCACCGTGAGTGGTGCTGGTTGGGGTACTAATCTTTATCACGGTGGTGCAGGTGGTGACAAAAACGGTGCTGGGAGCTCAGCTCCATCCCCAGAAGCGGGGGGGCCCTTTCCCAGGGGAGCAGCCCCCCCCACCTTGTGCCCTCTTCCCCTTTTTGGCCATGTCTGCAGCAAATCCTGGGCTGGTTTTGTCCTTTATGGCCATTTTTGTACCAAATATGCCAAAGGTTTTCCTTTGATGACCATTTTTGTCCTATAATCTGGGCACATTTTGCCCTTTATTATCAATTTTGCTGCAAAACTTAGGCATGCTTTTCCTCTTTTGACCAGTTTTGCCTCAATCTGGGCACCCGTTGCCTCTTATGGCCAGTTTTGCCCCAAATCTGGGGATGCTTTTCCCCTTAGGTGCACCTTTTCCCAAAATGTGGGAATGCTTTTGTCCTTTATGGCCATTTCTGCAGCCAGTCTGGGCACACTTTCCCTGATAGGACCATTTTGGCCCTAAATATGGGGACACTTGTGCCTTTATGAGCATTTTTGCCCCAAACATCAGGATGCTTTCTCTTTTAGAAGCAAGTTCAGCAGCCAGTGTGGGGATGTTTTGCCTACCATGGCCTTTTTGAGCCCCAATCTGGGGATGTTTTGCAGCCTTGGCCATATTGGCGGGAGATGTGGGGACATTTTGCCTTTTAATGAATATTTTGGCATCAAATCTGGGGATGTTTTTCTATTTATGGCCAGTTTTCCCTGAGATCCGGGTATGTTTTCCCTACATGCCTGCTTTGAGAGCAACGCTGGGGGTTTCGTTCTGTTTCTGGTCATTTTTCCCTCGGTGTGAGGATGGTTTTGCTTCTTATTCCCTGTCTTGCCTGAAATGAGGGAATGCTTTGCCCTCTGTGGCCAACATATTTTCAACAAATATGAGGACATTTTTCCTTTTATGGCCATTTTTTTCTTCTAAAAATGCAGATGCTTTTGCTCCTTATGGACCTTTCAGTGAATCCAGGGATGCTTTTGAACTTGATGCTCAGTTTTGCAGGAAATCTGGTGGTTTTTTTCCCTTGTAGGGGCATTTTTTGGTGCATTTAGGATGAGCTGAGCCTGCGGCCCCGCAGAGGAGGGGGCTGGGGTGGGAGGATTTTGTAGCCCTCTGTGTCACCGTGGGTACTGGCAATATTTGTGGTGGTTATTATGGTTGGTGTGCTTATCACGGTGGTGCAGGCAATGACAAAACCACTGCTGGGAGCTCAGCTCCGTGCCCGGGAGCGGGGGGGCCCTTTCCCAGGGGACCAGCCCTGCGGTTTTGCCCTTTTCCCCTTTCTGGCCACGTCTGCAGCAAATCTGGGGTTGGTTTTGCCTCTTGATACCGTTTTCTGCCCAGCTTATGCCCTTTATGGCCAGAGTTGTTCCAACTGTGAGAATACTTTTGCCTTTTAGTCTCATTTTTGCTTAAAGTGGTGATGCCTTTCCTTTTAGCACCATTTCTGCCCTCAACCTGGGCATGTTTTACTCTTTATTGTTGATTTTTCATCAAATCTGGGGAAGTTTTTCCCTAATTTGACCATTTTGCTCTATATTTGGGCACGCTTTGCTTCTTTGGGCCAGTTTTGCCCCCAATCTGGGCACGCTTTGGCTCTTTGGGCCTGTTTTGACCCAAATCTGGGCACGCTTTGGGCCTTTTCGGCCATTCTCGACCCCAATCTGAGTATGCTTTAGCCCTTAGGGCAATTTTTGGCCCAAATCTTGGCATGCTTTGGATTGTTGAGCCAGTTTTGACCAAAATGTGCGCACACTTCGCCTTTTAGGCCCTGTTTTGTCCCAAATCTTGGCACGCTATGTCTCTTTGGGCCTGTTTTCTCCAAATGCGGCCACGATTTCCCTTCTATGACCATTTTTCCCCTGAATATGTTGATATTTTTCCCTTTCTTCATTTTCACCACACATCTGGGGTTGCTTTACCCTTTACAACAATTTATCCCATCAATTTGGGAATATTGTTGCCCTATCTAGCTAGTTAGGCCCAAATCTGTGGGGACCAGCACCCTGCCTGGTTGTGCCCACTTTTCCATTTTCTGGCCACTTCTGCAGCAATTCTGGAGTTGGTTTTGCCCTTTATGTGCATTTTCTGCCCCAAATCTGGGGACATTTTCCCCTATATGTGCAGTTCCTGCCCCAAATCTGGGGACTTTTTGCCCTGTAGGTGCAGTTTTGCCCCAAAGCTGAGGATGCTTTTTGACTTAGAAACAGTTTTGCCCCCAAACTGGGGATGTTTTGCTCTTTACTGCTGATTTCACCCTGAATTTGAGCATTTTTCTTCTTTTTGCGAGCATTTGCGGTCCCTCGGGCGTGCACCCTTGCCAAGGAGGGGGCTGGGCTGGGGGATTTTTGTACCTCCCTGTGTCACCGTGGGTGCTGGTAGTGGTACTGCTGCTTATAATCACAGTGGTGCAGGTGGTGACAAAAACACTGCTGGGATCTCTGCTCTCATTTTTACTTAAAACTGGGCCTGTTTTCCCCTTTATCACCACTTTTCCCCCAATATGAGATGCTCTAAGCCTTTAGGTCCATGCCTGCAACCAGCGTGGGGAGGTTTTGCCTCTTATCGACTGTTTTGCCCCAATATGCAGAACCTTTGTCCCTTTCTGTTGGTATTTGCAGTAAAACCAGGGATATTTTGCCTTTTATGCCCTTTTGAGCCCCAAACCGGAGGCGCTTTTGCCTTTCTGCATTTATCTGCAGGAAATACGGGATTTTTTCTTGTACTTAATGCTGCCTTCTGCCCCATGCATGGGGGTGTTTTGCCACTTCTGTGCAGTTTTGTCCCAATATGGGGATGTTTTTCCCCCTATGGCTGGTTTTGCATCAGATTTCGGGATGGTTTGCCTTTTATGTCCAGTTGTGCCCCAATCCTGGGGACATCTTACCTTTTGCAAAAGTTTTACCCCAGATATGCCCATGCTTTTTTGTTTGTTTATTTAGAGCCATTTTTGCCCCAAATGTGAGGATACTTTTGGTTTTAGAGCCAGTTCCACAAACAATTGAGGGACTTGTTATCTTTCATGCCATTTTTACCCCCAATATGAGGATGCTTTTCCCATTATCCCCAGTTGTGCCCAACCGCAGGGATGCTTTTTCCTTCCTGGGTGATTTTTGCAGCAAATCTGGGGAGCGTTGCGCTTTACAGCCATTTTTTCCCCAAATCTGGGGATGTTTTCCCTACATGGCTGCTTTGAGAGCCAACCTGGGGGCTTCTTGCTGTTTCTGGCCATTTTTCCCTCGGTGTGAGGATGGTTTTGCTTCTTATTCCCTGTCTTGCCTGAAATGAGGGAATGCTTTGCCCTCTGTGGCCAACATATTTTCAACAAATAGGAGAACATTTTTCCTTTTGCAACAGTTTTTTCTCCTAAAAGTGAGGATGCTTTTGCTCCTTATGGACCTTTCAGTGAATCCAGGGATGCTTTGGCACTTGATGCTCAGTTTTGCAGGAAATCTGGTGGTTTTTTTCCCTTGTAGGGGTATTTTTGGGTGCATTTAGGATGAGCTCAGCCTGTGGTCCCTCGGGCGTGCGTCCCCGCAGAGGAGGGGGCTGGGGTGGGAGGATTTTGTAGCCCTTTGTGTCACCGTGGGTACTGATGGTACTTGGTATGGTATTAAGAACCACAGTGGTGCAGGTGGTGACAAAAATGCTGCTGGGATCTCAGGTGCGCACCCGGGGGGGGGGGCCTTTCCTCTTCCAGCCCCTGGGATTAAGCCCTTTTCCCCTTTTTTGGCCACTGCAGCACTGAAAATAGGAGTGTTTTTTCATTTTTGGCCACCTCTGCCAGAAATCCAGGGCTGCTTTTGCCGTTTCTGGCCTTTTCCGTAAGAAATGTGAGCACGGTTTTCCTCTTAGGAGCATTTTTGTCCCACACTGGGACGTGTTTTACCCTTTATTTTCACATTTGCTGCCAGTCTGGGTGTGTTTTTTCCCTTTTTTGCATTGGTGGTCCCCACAAAGGTGGGAATTTGAAGGGGAAATTCTAATCGGGGCTGCTCAGCGGTCGTCATTCCTGACGAGGGAACGATGGGGCAAGGAGGGCCGGCTGCAAGAAGGGGTTAAATTGTCTGGCAGCAGGGATGCCCCAGCAAATCTGGTGAAGTTTTGCCCTTTATGTGCAGTTTTGCTGCAAATCCGAGGACATTTTTTTTGTTTCGAGACAGTTTTGCCCCAAATCTGGGGATTTTTTACCTTTTATGTGCAGTGGTGCCCCACATCTGGGAATGTTTTGCCCTTTATGTGGTTTTTCCCCAAATCTGGGGATGCTTTATTTAGAGTCAGTTGTGCCTCAAATCTCACAATGTTTTTTATCCTTTATGGACATTTTTGGATCTCATATGAAGATACTTTGCCCTCTATTGCCACCTTTGCAGAAATATGGGGGTGTTTTATGGTTCAGGGCCACGATTTCCCCACATCTGGGCTTGATTTTGCTCTGTATTGCCAGTTTTAGCCCAAATAGTGGCATTTCTCTGTCTTTTATGGCCATCTTTTGCTCCAAATCCTGGGATGTTTTGCCCTTTACTGCTAATTTTACCCCGAATATGAGCATTTCTCTTCTTTTCATGAGCATTTTTGCTGCAAAGGTGGGGACGTATTTGCCCTTTGCAGCTCTTTTTGGAACAGATTGTGGGACTCTATTGTGGTTTATGGCCATTTTTAATGAGATATGAAGATGCTTCGGCTCTTAATGCCCAGTTTTGCAGGAAATCTGGTGGGTTTTTTCCCTTGTAGGGGCATTTTTGGGTGCATTTAGGACGAGCTCAGCCTGCGGTCCCTCGGGCGTGCGGCCCCGCAGAGGAGGGGGCTGGGTGGGAGGATTTTGTAGCCCTCTGTGTCACCGTGGGTGCTGGTGGTGCTTGTTGTGCTTATCACAGTGGTGCAGGTGGTGACAAAAACGCTGCTGGGGGCTCAGCTCTGCTCCTGGAGGTGGGGGGGACCTTTCCCAGGGGACCAGCCCCCACCACTTGTGCCGTCTTCCCCTTTCTGGCCACTTCTGCAGCAAATTCAGAGACGTATTTCCCTTTCAGGCTATTTCCGCACCTCATAAGGGGATATTTTCCTTTTACGACCATTTTTGTCCTGAATCTGGGCATGGTTTGCTCTTTATTGTCAATTATTTTAGCAAATCTGGGAATGGTTAGCCCTCTTTTGACAATTTTGTCCAAATCTGGTCATGCTTTGCCTCTTCAGCCTACTTTCGACCTGAATCTGGGCACGCATTGGCTCTTTGGACCAGTTTTGACCCAAATTGGGGCATGCTTTGGCTTTTAGGGCCATGCTCAACCCAAATCTGGACATGCTTTGGCTCCTTGGGCAGTTTCGCCCCAAATCGGGGCACGCATTGGGTGTTTGGGCCAGTTTCAACCCAAATGTGGGCACGCCTTGGATCGTTGGGCCAATTTTGCCCCAAATCTGGGGACGCTTTGGCTCTTGGGGTGAGTCTTGCGCCAACTCAGGGCACGCTTTCGATCGTTGGGCAAGTTTTGACGCAAATCTGGGCACGCTTCGGCTCTTGGGGACAATTTTGACCCAAGTCTGTGCATGTTTTGTCTCTTTGGGCCAGTTTTTACCCCAAATGTGGGCATGCCTTGGATCGTTGGGCCAGTTTTGACCCAAGTCTGGGCACCCTTTGCCTCTTATGGCCAGTTTTGCCCCAAATCTGGGGATGCTTTTCCCCTTAGGTGCACTTTTCCCCAAAATGTGAGAATTCTTTTATCCTTTATGGCCATTTCTGCAGCCAGTCTGGGCACGCTTTCCCTGATAGGACCATTTTGGCCCTAAATATGGGGACACTTGTGCCTTTATGAGCATTTTTGCCCCAAACATCAGGATGCTTTCTCTTTTAGAAGCAAGTTCAGCAGCCAGTGTGGGGATGTTTTGCCTACCATGGCCTTTTTGAGCCCCAATCTGGGGATGTTTTGCAGCCTTGGCCATATTGGCGGGAGATGTGGGGACGTTTTGCCTTTTAATGGATAATTTGGCATCAAATCTGGGGATGTTTTTCTATTTATGGCCAGTTTTCCCTGAGATCCGGGTATGTTTTCCCTACATGCCTGCTTTGAGAGCAACGCTGGGGGTTTCATTCTGTTTCTGGTCATTTTTCCCTCGGTGTGAGGATGGTTTTGCTTCTTATTCCCTGTCTTGCCTGAAATGAGGGAATGCTTTGCCCTCTGTGGCCAACGTATTTTCAACAAATATGAGGACATTTTTCCTTTTATGATGGTTTTTTCTCCTAAAAGTGAGGATGCTTTTGCTCCTTATGGACCTTTCAGTGAATCCAGGGATGCTTTAGCACTTGATGCTCAGTTTTGCAGGAAATCTGGTGGGTTTTTTCCCTTGTAGGGGTATTTTTGGGTGCATTTAGGATGAGCTCAGCCTGCGGTCCCTCGGGCGTGCGGCCCCGCAGAGGAGGGGGCTGGGTGGGAGGATTTTGTAGCCCTCTGTGTCACTGTGGGTGCTGGTGGTACTTGTGGTGGTTTTTGTGCTTATCACGGTGGTGCAGGCGATGACAAAAACGCTGCTGGGGGCTCAGCTCTGCTCCTGGAGGTGGGGGGGGCCCTTTCCCAGGGGACCAGCCCCCCCACTTGTGCCGTCTTCCCCTTTCTGGCCACTTCTGCAGCAAATTCAGAGACGTTTTTTCCCTTTCAGGCTATTTCCGCACCTACTATAAGGGGATATTTTCCTTTTACGACCATTTTTGTCCTGAATCTGGGCATGGTTTGCTCTTTATTGTCAATTATTTTAGCAAATCTGGGAATGGTTAGCCCTCTTTTGACAATTTTGTCCAAATCTGGTCATGCTTTGCTTCTTCAGCCTATTTTCGACCTGAATCTGGGCACGCTTTGGCTCCTTGGACCACTTCCGACCCAAATCGGGGCACGCATTGGGTGTTTGGGCCAGTTTCAACCCAAATGTGGGCACGCCTTGGATCGTTGGGCCAATTTTGCCCCAAATCTGGGGACGCTTTGGCTCTTGGGGTGAGTCTTGCGCCAACTCAGGGCACGCTTTCGATCGTTGGGCAAGTTTTGACGCAAATCTGGGCACTCTTCGGCTCTTGGGGACAATTTTGACCCAAGTCTGTGCATGTTTTGTCTCTTTGGGCCAGTTTTTACCCCAAATGTGGGCATGCCTTGGATCATTGGGCCAGTTTTGACCCAAGTCTGGGCACCCTTTGCCTCTTATGGCCAGTTTTGCCCCAAATCTGGGGATGCTTTTCCCCTTAGGTGCACTTTTCCCCAAAATGTGAGAATTCTTTTATCCTTTATGGCCATTTCTGCAGCCAGTCTGGGCACGCTTTCCCTGATAGGACCATTTTGGCCCTAAATATGGGGACACTTGTGCCTTTATGAGCATTTTTGCCCCAAATATCAGGATGCTTTCTCTTTTAGAAGCAAGTTCAGCAGCCAGTGTGGGGATGTTTTGCCTACCATGGCCTTTTTGAGCCCCAATCTGGGGATGTTTTGCAGCCTTGGCCATATTGGCGGGAGATGTGGGGACATTTTGCCTTTTAATGAATATTTTGGCATCAAATCTGGGGATGTTTTTCTATTTATGGCCAGTTTTCCCTGAGATCCGGGTATGTTTTCCCTACATGCCTGCTTTGAGAGCAACGCTGGGGGTTTCGTTCTGTTTCTGGTCATTTTTCCCTCGGTGTGAGGATGGTTTTGCTTCTTATTGCCTGTCTTGCCTGAAATGAGGGAATGCTTTGCCCTCTGTGGCCAACATATTTTCAACAAATAGGAGAACATTTTTCCTTTTATGATGGTTTTTTCTCCTAAAAGTGAGGATGCTTTTGCTCCTTATGGACCTTTCAGTGAATCCAGGGATGCTTTAGCACTTGATGCTCAGTTTTGCAGGAAATCTGGTGGGTTTTTTCCCTTGTAGGGGTATTTTTGTGTGCATTTAGGAGGAGCTCAGCCTGCGGTCCCTCGGGTGTGCGGCCCCGCAGAGGAGGGGGCTGGGCTGGGGGATTTTGTAGCCCTCTGTGTCACTGTGGGTGCTGGTGGTACTTGTGGTGGTTTTTGTGCTTATCACGGTGGTGCAGGCGATGACAAAAACGCTGCTGGGGGCTCAGCTCTGCTCCTGGAGGTGGGGGGGGCCCTTTCCCAGGGGACCAGCCCCCCCCACTTGTGCCGTCTTCCCCTTTCTGGCCACTTCTGCAGCAAATTCAGAGACGTTTTTTCCCTTTCAGGCTATTTCCGCACCTCATAAGGGGATATTTTCCTTTTACGACCATTTTTGTCCTGAATCTGGGCATGGTTTGCTCTTTATTGTCAATTATTTTAGCAAATCTGGGAATGGTTAGCCCTCTTTTGACAATTTTGTCCAAATCTGGTCATGCTTTGCTTCTTCAGCCTACTTTTGACCTGAATCTGGGCACGCTTTGGCTCCTTGGACCACTTCCGACCCAAATCGGGGCACGCATTGGGTGTTTGGGCCAGTTTCAACCCAAATGTGGGCACGCCTTGGATCGTTGGGCCAATTTTGCCCCAAATCTGGGGACGCTTTGGCTCTTTGGGGCGGTTTTGCCCCAAATCTGGGGACGCTTTGGCTCTTGGGGTGAGTCTTGCGCCAACTCAGGGCACGCTTTCGATCGTTGGGCAAGTTTTGATGCAAATCTGGGCACTCTTCAGTTCTTGGGGACAATTTTGACCCAAGTCTGCGCACGTTTTCCTCTTTGGGCCAGTTTTTACCCCAAATGTGGGCATGCCTTGGATCGTTGGGCCAGTTTTGACCCAATCTGGGCACACATTGGCTCTTATGGCCAGTTTTGCCCCAAATCTGGGGATGCTTTTCCCCTTAGGTGCACTTTTCCCCAAAATGTGAGAATTCTTTTGTCCTTTATGGCCATTTCTGCAGCCAGTCTGGGCACGCTTTCCCTGATAGGACCATTTTGGCCCTAAATATGGTGACGCTTGTGCCTTTATGAGCATTTTTGCCCCAAACATCAGGATGCTTTCTCTTTTAGAAGCAAGTTCAGCAGCCAGTGTGGGGATGTTTTGCCTACCATGGCCTTTTTGAGCCCCAATCTGGGGATGTTTTGCACCTTTGGCCATATTGGCGGGTGATGTGGGGACATTTTGCCTTTTAATGGATATTTTGGCGTCAAATCTGGGGATGTTTTTCTATTTATGGCCAGTTTTCCCTGAGATCCGGGTATGTTTTCCCTACATGCCTGCTTTGAGAGCAACGCTGGGGGTTTCGTTCTGTTTCTGGTCATTTTTCCCTCGGTGTGAGGATGGTTTTGCTTCTTATTCCCTGTCTTGCCTGAAATGAGGGAATGCCTTGCCCTCTGTGGCCAACATATTTTCAAGAAATATAAGGATGTTTTTCCTTTTATGGCCATTTTTTTCTCCTAAAAGTGAGGATGCTTTTGCTCCTTATGGACCTTTCAGTGAATCCAGGGATGCTTTGGCACGTGGTGCTCAGTTTTGCAGGAAATCTGGTGGGTTTTTTCCCTAGTAGGGGTATTTTTGGGTGCATTTAGGACGAGCTCAGCCTGCGGTCCCTCGGGTGTGCGGCCCCACAGAGGAGGGGGCTGGGTGGGAGGATTTTGTAGCCCTCTGTGTCACTGTGGGTGCTGGTGGTACTTGTGGTGGTTTTTGTGCTTATCACGGTGGTGCAGGCGATGACAAAAATGCTGCTGGGGGCTCAGCTCTGCTCCTGGAGGTGGGGGTGGCCCTTTCCCAGGGGACCAGCCCCCCCCCAACTTGTGCCGTCTTCCCCTTTTTGGCCACTTCTGCAGAAAATCTGGGGTTGGTTTTGCCTTTTAATGCCATTTTGTACCCAGCTAGGCTTACCTTACGCCCTTTATGGCTAGATAATGTTCCAACTGTGAGAATACTTTTGCCTTTTAGTCTCATTTTTGCTTAAAGTGGTGATGCCTTTCCTTTTAGCACCGTTTTTGCACTCAACCGGGGCATGTTTTACCCTTTATTGTTGCTTTTTCATCAAATCTGGGGATCTTTTGCCCTATTTTGTCCATTTTGCCCCAAATGTGGGCACGCTTTGCCTCTTTGGGCCAGTTTTGCCTCAAATCTGGACACACCTTGGCTCGTCGTGCCAGTTTTGACTCACATCGGGGCACACTTTGCCTCTTCTGGCCAGTTTTGACATAAATTTGGGCATGATTTGGCCCTTTGGCCCGTTCTCGATCCAAATCTGTGCATGCTTTGGGTCTTTGAGCCAGTTTCAACCCAAATCAGGGCATGGTTTAGCTCTTCGGGCCACTTTTGACTGAAATTGGGGCATGCTTTGGCCCTTTTTGGCCAATTTTGACCTAAATCTGGGCATGTTTTGCCTCTTCGAGCCAGTTTTGTCCCAAATTGGGGCATTTTTGGCCTCTTTGGACCAGTTTTGGCCCAAATCTGGGCATGGTTTGTCTCTTTAGGCCACTTTCAACCCAAATCTGGGCACACTTTGGCTCTTTGGGCTAGTTGCAACCCAAATCTGGGCATGTTTTGTCTCTTTGGACCAATTTTGCACCAAATCTGGGCATGGTTTAGCTGTTCTGGACCTTCTCGACCAAAATCTCAACATGTGTTGGCCTTTTTTGGCCAGTTTTGACCCAAATCTGGGCATGCGTTGGCCCTTTTTGGCCAGTTTTGACCCAAATCTGGGCACGCGTTGGCCCTTTTTGGCCAGTTTTGACCCAAATCTGGGCACGTGTTGTTCCTTTTTGCCCAGTTTGATCTCAAATCTGTGCATACTTTGGCCCTTTTTGGCCAGTTTTGACTCAAACCTGGGCACATGTTGGCCCTTTTGGGCCAGTTTTGACCCAAATCTGAGCACACTTTTGGCTTTTACACCTAGTTTTACCCCAAATCTGGGAATGGCTTTCTTTTTATGGTCATTTTTACCCCAATCTGGAAATGTTTTGTCATCTAGAGCCAATTTTCACCCAAATGTGGGGTTATTTTTACCCTTTCTGGCTAGTTTTGCCCCAAATATTTGGATCCTTTTGCCTCTTTTGGCCATTTTTGCCCCAAATATTCAGATGCTTTTGCCTTTATGCCCATTTTTGCCCCAATTATGGGCATTTCTCTGCCTTATATAGGCATTGCGATCCCAAATACAGGGTATTTTCCTCTTTGTCACCATTTTTGCCCCAAATATTTGGTTCCTTTTGCCTCTTTTGGCCATTTTGGCCCCAAATATTCAGATTTTTTTGCCTTTATGCCCATTTTTGCCTCAAGTATGAGCATTTCTCCACCTTATATGGGCATTGTGATCCCAAATATGGGGTTTTCTTTCTGTCCACCTTTTCCCCAAATACGGTGATGCTTTTTCCTTTTGTGGCTTCTTTTTTCCCTTTTATCCTCCCTTTTTTGTCCAATTTTTGCGATGACATCCAAATTTCTGTTGTAGGAGTCTACACAACGCACCGGAGGAGGAGGGAAAAAAAAACCCAAAACAACTTTAAGTCTGCAGGATGCACCCAAATAGGATGAAAAATCCATTTATTATTTTTTAAAAAAAATTTCTTGGATGCACCTATGGGATAAAAATGCCCCAAATTGATTGGAAATGGGTTTTAGTCCCCAAAATCGCCAGGGGAGGAGTTTTTGCACGGCGGGACATGGGTTTTGCTTCACCGTGGTGATGCTGGTGGTATTGACGCGTGGGGCAGCGGAGTCGTCGTCACCGTCTCCTCCGGTAAGTCCTCGTCCTCAACATCTCGCCATGACAAATTTCGGTCTTTTTTGCCCCAAATCTTGGCCGTGGGGGGGCTTGAGGGCGGGAGACCCCCCCTTTTTGGGGCCAAAATGGGGGCAAAATGGCAGTCGATGGGTCAAAATGTCGATTTGGGGCCATTTTATGGGGGGAAATGTCCATTTGGAGGCGATTTGAGGTCAAAAAGTCGATTTTGGGGGGATTTTTTAGGGCAGGAGATTTGGCCAGTGGCCATTTGATGGTCAAAAATGGGTCAAAATGTTGATTTTGAGGGTCTTTTGGGGGGGGGGGAATTCGCCCTGAGGTGATTTGGTGGCTGAGTTGGGCAAAAAAAGTCAATTTTAGGGCCTTTTTTTAGGGGGGGAATTAATCCATAGGCGATCTAATGGCAGATTTAGGCAAAAAAGTTGATTTTAGGGTCTTTGGGGGGGGGGAGGGATTAATTTGGAGGTGATTTGATGGTCAAAAAATAGGTCATAAAGTCAAATTTTTTTGGGGAAAAAAGTCATCGGCAGATGATTTGATGGCAGAACTGGGCTAAAAAGATGATTTTAGGGGGGGTTTGATGGAAAAAAATAATCTGTAGGCAAGTTGATGCAGAAGTGGGCAAAACCCTTGATTTTTAGGGTCTTTTTTTGTCCAAAAGTATAATCTGGGGGCAATTTGATGGCAAAAATGGTCAAAAGCCCCATATTTTGGCATTTTTAGGGTGTTTTTTGGAAAAAATATGAAATTTGGGGTCAAAGAGGCAGGTTTTAGGGCTCAGTCTGGATTTTTTGTGCCAGGAGATGGGGTTTTTGGTGTGGAAAATGACATTTCCCTCCAAGGAACGCTATTTAATTGAGGAGGTTTTGGGTAGAGTAGAAATAGCGACTTTTTTTTTTTTTTTCTCCCCTGAATATAGTATTATAAAAATATATTTTTTTTCTGGGGGAGAAATTGCTTCATTTGGGTGAAATGGGGAGAAAAAAAGGACTTTTAGAGCCAAAATAAGCCAAAAAAAGGATTTGGTAGTTAAGAATGGGGAGGACTTTGAATTTTTTTAGTGTTTGTTTTTTTTTTATTTTTAAGTTTTTGGTTGTTGGATCTTCTTTAAAAATATATATATTTAAAAATAGACATATAGCGATATTTATATATATAATATATTATATAAAATTTATAAATTATAACTTAGAAATTACAAATTATAAGTTATAAGTATTTTTATATATTATATTTTTATTATTTATTATATTTTTAATCAGACAGTTTGATTATCAAGGCTTCAAGCCGTGCCCTAAAAGTGGCATTTTTTTGGAGAGCTTTTTGGGGGCAAAAAAGTGTAGAAAAATCCGTATTTTTAATTAAACTGCTCAGGGAGACGAGTTCATTAGTTGGAAAAAATTAGCGAGATCCGACCTCAAGCGGTGGGTGAAGATTGAGGCTGAAGAATGATATTTTTAGGTCATTTCCCCCTTTTTTGAGCCATTGGGGGGGGGGGGGGATTTTGAGTTAAATCTGCTGCTTAAAGTCCCTGAATTTGGGTCTCTGTCAATCTTCTTGATTTTTGTGGGGTTTATCACAGGTTTTCTTTAAGATGTGGCATTTTGGGGGCTCTTAGGTGGATTTGGGGGGAGTCTTAGTCTTGGCTTAAAAAAAAAAATCTTTATTTTTATAATCTTTTTAGGGCAGTTTTAGGGATTTTTAGCAAAGCCAAACTCCAACCCCATTTTTATGTAGAAAAGGTTTAATTTGACCTTTTGGGGACTGTTTCAGAGGAGTTTGACTTCTTTAGGACCCTCAAAAATTTGTATTAAAATCCTTAAATAGGAGATTTCTTTTTTTAATTCCTTCATTAATAGGAAATTTATTAATTCAAACAGAAATAATGATTATTTTTCCCCCAAAATTTGGCTCCTTAATCATTAATTAAGAGAATGTTAAAGTAGGGACTTGAAGTGGGGTTTTTTTTGTCCTTTTTGGTCCATTATTGTGACTTTTATATATTTTTTTTCTCCCCATTTACGAATAACCGCACAAAATCTCCCCATTAATCTAATTTTTAATTAATTATTGATAATCAGGGTTGCTGGCAGTGCAATTTCTGTTGGTCTTATGCAATGGGCAGGCTTGGAATGTGTCATTTTGGGTTAAAAAAGTGAGGTTTGGGGAGCTGGGAGAAAAACAGTGATTTTTTGAGGTGGCTTACCAGCATCTCAGTTGTTCTCTTAGAAAAAAAAATAATTAAAAATCAATTGAAAGGTGCCAGAAATTGAGTTTTCAAGAGCAGAGAGGAATTATTTCATAGGGAAAATGCATTTTATTGCATTTATGAATGAACTATAAAAGATAATTAAGTATTTTAGAATGCTGTAGGTGTATTTAGTCTAAATTGATGCAATAATCTGATTTCCCCCCCCCCGTGATGAAAACTCACTTCTTGCAAAAAATAGGGACAAGATTTTATTTTTTAAGGGTTTTTTTAGGGCAAATTGGGGGTGATTTATGGTGCAGGTTGTGAGGTTTAATGTTATTACTTCTAAAAAATATATAAAATATATATAATATATTAAAATACATTAAATATATATTAGAAAAATATGAAAATATAGACATATATAATATAGTATATATAAATATATATTTATATATATTTTATATATATATATAAAATTAAGATATTTAAATTCAGGGCTCTAAGTTACAGTGCAGCTCCAAGAGTTGAATCATTTGCCCGGGGATGGTGATAAAAATCACAAAAATCACCTTTTTTGCCCTTTGTTTTGCTCTTTAGAGCAGTATCAAAGGTGAAAAAATATAAAGAAATTAAATTAAAAGTTCTTATTTTGTGAAGGGGGTGTTTACACCTAAAATGGCTGATTTTTGGCCCGCAGGTGGCAGCTGCGCTTGTTTATTTTTCAGCCCAGAATTGCCCAAAATAGCCTGGGTTTGGTTTCGAAAACAGCAAGAAAGGAGAAGTGGGGTGGTTTTTTTTTCCTAATTCCCCTTTTTTTATTTTTAATGATTTTTTTGCATGAAAAATGAATCAAACCCAACCAGGCGAAACGGGCCTGAAAAACAGCACCTGTCTGGGCTCAAAAATAACCTTTTTTTGGCAAGTGGTGGGGGTAAACAGAAACTTTGGGTCAAATTCAGGCAGTTTCGGACAAAGTAATTTCCCTGAAAGGGGCTTTATTATTTTAGCTTTTTTTAAGCTGAGCACTTAACAGGAATTTTGTTGCCATAGATGATGATAATAGATTTTTTTTAAATAGCTTTTAAAAAAACCCCAGCTTTTTAAAAAAATAGATTTTAAAAAAAAGATTTTAAAATATAGATTTAAAAAAGGTTTTAAAAAATCTCTCTATATTTTAATATATAAATTAAATATATTTAATATAAGATAATGTAGATATAAGAGCGCATTTTTATATTGCAATAGATATTTTAATATCTTATAATATAGAGAGATATTTAATCTCATTTCTTTTCTATGGTCATATTTAATATAAAATATACAGTAGATAGATATATATCTTATAATATGTAATATGATCTATTATATATTATATAGATACAATTCTATAGAATATTATGATATATAAGATATATATCTTTTATATTAGATTAAAATAGATGTATTTATATTAGACATATGATTCACCTAATCTATGATATATATAAGATATATTTAATAGCTACCTATTCTATGATATATATTATATATAAGATGTATTTCATAGATATATAGGGGCCTAATCTATGGAGAGAGAGATTAAAGCTCTAGGTATTTCATATATTATATTATATTATATTATATTAATCACATAACATGATTTTTTATGTGGCCTTAAAGGTTTAATATAGCTCTATAATATTTAATATATAGAGAATATCTGATATCTATAATATAATATAATATAATAGTAATAATTACCCACCAGGCAATTAATTAAACTCTTGGAGTGGGACCAGAGATTGACTAGAGGGGTGGGTAACTAATTCAAATAATCAAGTTAATTAATTAGAGGTTGAGGGGTGAGTGACTGCATAGCTGTGGGCATTAATGGCATTAATTAAGGGCATTGCCTTAATTGGCTTGATCGTGACTGCAGTCCTAGTGCTGGTACTGGTCTGGTACTGGTTCCAGTTGGTACTGGTCCCGTACTGGTCCAGTACTGGTCCTGGAGAAGCAGCTATGGGATGCTGGTACTGGTCTGCTACTGGTACCAGTCCGGTACTGGTACCAGTCCTGTAAAAGCTGCTATGGGGCACCGGTACTATTCCAGTACTGGTTCCAGTTGGTACTGGTCCAGTAGAAGCAGCTGTGGGGTGCTGGTACTGGTCCAGTACTGGTACCAGCTAGTACTGGTCCTGTAGAAGCAGCTATGGGGCAGCTATGGGGTGCCGGTACTGGTCCGGTACTGGTACCACCTGGTACTGGTCCAGTAGAAGCAGCTATGGGGCAGCCGTGGGTGCTGGTACTGGTCCGGTACTGGTACCTGCTGGTACAGGTCCAGTAGAAGCAGCTATGGGGCAGCTATGGGGTGCCGGTACTGGTCCAGTACTGGTCCAGTTGGTACTGGTCCAGTAGAAGCAGCTGTGGGGCAGCTATGGGGTGCTGGTACTGGTCTGGTACTGGTACCAGCTGGTACTGGTCCAGTAGAAGCAGCTATGGGGCAGCCGTGGGTGCCAGTACTGGTCCGGTGCTGGTACTGGTCCCGTAGAAGCAGCTGTGGGGCAGCTATGGGGTGCCGGTACTGGTCCGGTACTGGTACCAGTTGATACTGGTCCAGTAGAAGCAGCTGTGGGGCAGCCGTGGGTACTGGTACTGTTCCGGTACTGGTACCACCTGGTACTGGTCCAGTAGAAGCAGCTATGGGGCAGCTATGGGATGCTGGTACTGGTCCGGTACTGGTACCTGCTGGTACTGGTCCAGTAAGAGCAGCTATGGGGCAGCCGTGGGTGCCGGTACTGGTCCGGTACTGGTACCTGCTGGTACTGGTCCAGTAGAAGCAGCTATGGGGCAGCTATGGGGTGCCGGTACTGGTCCAGTACTGGTACCAGCTGGTACTGGTCCAGTAGAAGCAGCTATGGGGCAGCTGTGGGTGCCGGTACTGGTCCGGTACTGGTCCAGTGCTGGTACCGGTCCAGTAGAAGCAGCTGTGGGGCAGCTATGGGGTGCCGGTACTGGTCCAGTACTGGTACCAGTTGGTACTGGTCCAGTAGAAGCAGCTATGGGGCAGCTATGGGCTGCCCGTACTGGTCCGGTACTGTACCAGTTGGTACTGGTCCCGTAGAAGCACCTATGGGGCAGTCGTAGGTGCTGGTACTGGTCCAGTAGAAGCAGCTATGGCGCAACTATGTGGTGCTGGTACTGGTCCGGTACTGGTACCAGCTGGTACTGGTCCAGTAAGAGCAGCTATTGG
This sequence comes from Buteo buteo, assembly GCF_964188355.1. Taxonomy (NCBI): domain Eukaryota; kingdom Metazoa; phylum Chordata; class Aves; order Accipitriformes; family Accipitridae; genus Buteo; species Buteo buteo. The sequence goes on along the minus strand of NW_027439261.1, from coordinate 182,767 downwards.
GCAGCCATGGGGTGCCGGTACTGGTCCAGTACTGGTCCAGTGCTGGTACTGGTCCAGTAGAAGCAGCTATGGGGCAGCTGTGGGGTGCTGGTACTGGTACCAGTCCTGTAGAAGCAGCTATGGGGTGCCGGTACTGGTACCAGTTGGTACTGGTCCAGTAGCAGTAGCTATGGGGCAGCCGTGGGGTGCCAGTACTGGTCCGGTACTGGTTTCCAGCTGGTACTGGTCCAGTAGAAGCAGCTATGGGGCAGCTGTGGGGTGCCGGTACTGGTACCAGTCCTGTAGAAGCAGCCATGGGGTGCCAGTACTGGTCCAGTGCTGGTACTGGTCCAGTAGAAGCAGCTATGGGGCAGCTATGGGGTGCTGGTACTGGTCCGGTACTGGTACCACTCCTCTAGAAGCAGCTATGGGGTGCCAGTACTGGTCCGGTACTGTACCAGTTGGTACTGGTCCCGTAGAAGCACCTATGGGGCAGTCGTGGGTGCTGGTACTGGTCCGGTGCTGGTACTGGTCCAGTAGAAGCAGCTATGGCGCAACTATGTGGTGCTGGTACTGGTCCGGTACTGGTACCAGCTGGTACTGGTCCAGTAAGAGCAGCTATGGGGCAGCCATGGGGTGCCGGTACTGGTCCAGTACTGGTTTCCAGCTGGTACTGGTCCAGTAGAAGCAGCTGTGGGGCAGCTGTGGGGTGCCGGTACTGGTCCAGTACTGGTCCAGTTGGTACTGGTCCAGTAGAAGCAGCTATGGCGCAACTATGTGGTGCTGGTACTGGTCCGGTACTGGTACCAGCTGGTACTGGTCCAGTAAGAGCAGCTATGGGGCAGCCATGGGGTGCCGGTACTGGTCCAGTACTGGTTTCCAGCTGGTACTGGTCCAGTAGAAGCAGCTGTGGGGCAGCTGTGGGGTGCCGGTACTGGTCCAGTACTGGTCCAGTTGGTACTGGTCCAGTAGAAGCAGCTGTGGGGCAGCTATGGGGTGCCGGTACTGGTCCGGTAGTGGTACCACCTGGTACTGGTCCAGTAGGAGCAGCTATGGGGCAGCAGTGGGTGCTGGTACTGGTCCAGTACTGGTACTGGTCCAATAGAAGCAGCTATAGGCCAGCTATAGGGTGCCGGTACTGGTCCGGTACTGGTACCAGTCCTCTAGAAGCAGCTGTGGGGTGCCGGTACTGGTGTGGTACTGGTGTGCATCCCGTAGAAGCAGCTATGGGGTGGTGGTACTGGTACTGGTCTATACTGGTCCAGTAGAAGCAGCTATGGGGTGGTGGTACTGGTCCAGTGCTGGTACTGGTCCAGTAGCAGTAGCTATGGGGCAGCCGTGGGGTGCCGGTACTGGTCCGGTACTGGTTTCCAGCTGGTACTGGTCCAGTAGAAGCAGCTATGGGGCATCTGTGGGGTGCCGGTACTGGTCCGGTACTGGTACCAGTCCCATAGAAGAAGCTATGGGGTTGCCGTGCAGTGCCAGTACTGGTACCAGTTGGTACTGGTCTGGTACTGGTCCCGCCAAAGTGGTTCTGAGGCAGCTGTGGGCTGCCAATACTGGCCCAGTATGGTGCAGCTGGGGGTCCAGTACTGGTACTGGTCCAGTACTGGTCCGGTACTGGTACATACTGCTACGGGGCAACTGGTACTGGTCTGGGGCAGGTGGTACTGGTCCGGTACTGGTATGTACTGGTATAGGGCATCCAGTACTGGCCCGGTACTGGTATGTACTGGTGCAGCTGGGGGGTCCAGTACTGGTACTGGTCCGGTACTGGTACAGAGCAGCTGGTACTGGTCCAGTACTGGTATGTACTGGTCCAGGGAGGCTGGTACTGGTCCGATACTGGTCCCAGTCCCGCAGGAGTGGCTCTGGGGCAGCTGTGGGTGTTGGTACTGGTCCGATACTGTTCTGGTACTGGTCCAGTACTGGTCCCAGTCCTGCAGGAGCGGCTGTGGGGTAATGGTGGTAACCCAGTATGGGGCAACTGGGGGGGTCCGGTACTGGTACTGGTCCGGTCCTGGTCCTGGTCCTACAGAAGCGGCTCTGGGGTGGCTGTGGGGTGTGGTACTGGTCTGGTACTGGTCCGGTACTGGTCCAGTACTGGTCCGGTACTGGTCTGGTAGGAGCAGCTGTGGGGCCATAGGAGGAATTCCCATGGACATGGGGGCTTTCACCAAAATGGGGGGTTTTGCACCAAAATATGGGGATTTTGCACCAAAATGGGGATTTTGCACTAAAATAGGGGGGTTTGCACCAAAATATGGGGATTTTGCACTAAAATAGGGGGGTTTGCACCAAAATATGGGGATTTTGCACTAAAATAGGGGGGTTTGCACCAAAATATGGAGGTTTTGCAGCAAAATAGGGGTCTTTTTGCACCAAAATAGGGTTTTTTACACCTGCACAGGTGGATTTTGCTCATGCGCGGGCCATTTTTGCAGCAAAATTGGGGGTTTTTGCACCTGCACAGGTGATTTTTGCACCAAAATAGGGGCTCTTTGCACCAAAATGGGGGGTTTTGCTCATGCACAAGTGAATTTTGCACCAAAATTGGGTTTTTTTGTACCTGCACAGGTGCTTTTTGCACCAAAATTGGGGCTTTTTGCACATGCACAGGCAGGTTTTGCTCATGCGCTGGCCATTTTTGCACCAAAATATGTTTTTTTGCACCTGCACGGGTGATTTTTGCACCAAAATAGGGGTTCTTTGCCCAGAAATGCAGGGTTTTGCTCATGCACAGGTGAATTTTTCCACCAAAATAGGGGTTTTGCACCTGCACAGGTGATTTTTGCACCAAAATTGGGGCTTTTTGGACATGCACAGGTGAATTTTGCACCAAAATCGGGTCTCTTTGCACATGCACAGGCAGGTTTTGCTCATGCCCGGGCCATTTTTGCACCAAAATATCATTTTTTGCACATGCACAGGTGATTTTTGCACCAAAATAGGGGCTCTTTGCACCAAAATGGGGGGTTTTGCTCATGCACAGGTGCTTTTTGCACAAAAATTGTGGCTCTTTGCACATGCACAGGCAGGTTTTGCTCATGCACAGGCCATTTTTGCACCAAAATTGGTTTTTTTTGCACATGCACAGGTGATTTTTGCACTAAAATTGGGTCTTTTTGGCCATGCACAGGTAGATTTTGCACCCAAATAGGGGCTTTTTGCACTGAAATGGGGCATTTTGCTCACACACAGGTGAATTTTTGCACCAAAATCAGGGGGTTTTGCACCTGCACAGGTGGATTTTGCTCATGCACAGGTGAATTTTTGCACCAAAATTGGGTTTTTTGCACATGCACAGGTGAATTTTGCACTGAAATAGGGGTTCTTTGCCCAGAAATGGGGGGGGGTTTGCTCATGCCCAGGCCATCTTTCCACCCAAATAACATTTTTTGCACATGCACGGGTGAATTTTACACCAAAACAGGGGCTCTTTGCACATGCACAGGCAGATTTTGCTCATTCCTGGGCCATTTTTGCACCAAAATCAGGTTTTTTGCACCTGCACAGGTGGATTTTGCTCATGCGCGGGCCATTTTTGCACCAAAATACATTTTTTTGCACATGCAGAGGTGAATTTTGCACCGAAATAGGGGTTCTTTGCCCAGAAATGCAGGGTTTTGCTCATGCACAGGTGAATTTTTCCACCAAAATCGGTCTTTTTGCACCTGCACAGGTGGATTTTGCTCATGCGCAGGCCATTTTTGCACCAAAATACATTTTTTTGCACATGCAGAGGTGAATTTTGCACCGAAATAGGGGTTCTTTGCCCAGAAATGCAGGGTTTTGCTCATGCACAGGTGAATTTTTCCACCAAAATCAGTCTTTTTGCACCTGCAGAGATGGATTTTGCTCATGCGCGGGCCATTTTTGCACCAAAATCGGGTTTTTTTTGCCCCTGCGCCGGTGCTTTTTGCCCCCAAATCGGCTCTTTTTGCACAACCCCCACCCCTTCCTCCCCCTCCCCTAACTCCTCTTCTTCCTCCCTCCTCCCCCCGCAGAGGGTTCCCGCGCTCCCAGCCTCTTCCCGCTGGTTTCCTGCGGGACGCCCGCCACCCAAGACCTCTACTCGGTGGGTTGCGTCGCGGTGGGCTTCCTCCCCGACGACCTCACCTTCGGCTGGAGCACCTACGCCAACCAAAGCGTCACCAAGGGCGTCACCGTCTTCCCCTCCGTCCTCGCCGATGGCCGTTACACGGCTTCCAGCCGCCTCAGCCTTCCCTTCGCCGACGGCAAAACCCAGCAGCCGTTCTACTGCCGGGCCAACCATCCCAAGGGAAGCCGCTACGTAGAGCTGTCCAATCCCGGTGAGTGTCCCGGCTCGGCTCGGCGGGGGGATTGGGTCCTTCTCCGGTGCATCCCGGTGCTGCTGCAACCTTCCGCAAGCATCCCGGTGTTGCATCCCCGTGTTGCATCCTCCCCGGAGCATCCCGGTGCTGCTGCATCCTTCCCTGAGCATCCCAGTGCTGCATCCCGGTGTTGCATCCTCCCTGGAGCATCCCGGTGTTGCATCCCGGTGTTGCATCCTCCCCTGAGCATCCCGGTGCTGCTGCATCCTTCCCCGAGCATCCCGGTGTGGCATCCCGGTGCTGCTGTATCCTTCCCCAAGCATCCCGGTGTTGCACCCTCCCCAGAGCATCCCAGCATTCCATCCTCCCCGGTGCATCCTGGTGCTGCATCCCAGTGTTGCATCCTCCCCGGAGCATCCCGGTGCTGCATCCTGGTGTTGCATCCTGGTGTTGCATCCTCCCCCGAGCATCCCGGGTTTGCATCCCGGTGTTGCATCCTCCCTGGAGCATCCCGACATTCCATCCTCCCTGGTGCATCCCGGTGTTGCATCCCGGTGTTGCATCCTCCCCGGAGCATCCCAACATTCCATCATCGCTGGTGCATTCCAGTGTTGCATCCCGGTGTTGCATCCTCCCCGGAGCATCCCGACATTCCATCCTCCCTGGTGCATTCCGGTGTTGCATCCCGGTGTTGCACCCTCCCCGGAGCATCCCGACATTCCATCCTCCCCGGTGCATCCTGGTGCTGCATCCCAGTGTTGCATCCTCCCTGGAGCATCCCGGTGCTGCTGCATCCCTCCCTGGTGCATCCCGGTGCTGCATCCCGGCATTCCATCCTCCCCGGTGCATCCCGGCGCTGCATCCCGGCGTTGCATCCTCCCCCGGAGCAACCCGGCATTGTGTCCCGGTGCTGCAGCTGCCCCCCGGCACTTCTGCATCCCGCCGTTGCATCCCGCTCCAGCTACATCCTCACCCGGCATCCCGGCTCTGCATCCCACCCCCATCCCGGTGCCCCTCCCCAGCACACCCTACCGCGCCCCCGGGTGCCATTTTGGGATTCTCCACCCCCTCACCCCTTCTCCATCCCCCGTTCCGCTGCCAGGTTCCAACACCGTGACCTCCGCCAACGCCATCACCATCCACCCGCCGTCCCGCGAGGATTTCGAAGGTCCCTACCGAAATTCCAGCGTCCTTTGCCAAATCCGCGGATCCCGGCAGCTGCCCGCCGCCGTCCGGTGGCTGAAAAACGGGGTTTTGCTAAAAGACGGAATCACCACCGAAGGATCGGTGGCCGACAGCAAACGGGCTTACATCACCAACAGCTGGGCAACCGTTACCGAAGCCGAATGGGACGCCGGCACCATCTTCACTTGCCAAGTGGACGAAGACGTGAGGAACACCAGCAAAGCTCTGGAATGCGGCTGTAAGTGAGGTCAACCGCGGCGGCGGTAGGGTTGGGAGACGTATTTTTGGGGGCAGGTGGGCAACCATCCCCCAAAATGATCAACCGCGCCCTTTTCCAGATGACCACGGCAACAACAACGAAGAGATCACGGTGCAGGTTGTCCCGCCCCTCTTCGCCGATATCTTCAAGGATAAAGTGGCCAAGTTGACGTGCAAGGTGACCAACCTACCGGGCGTGGAAGGGTTGGTCATCTCTTGGTGGAAGGAGAACGGTGGGAAGTTGGACACCAAGATGTTGCCTCAAGTCTTGCAACCCAACGGGTTCTTCGGCGTCGACGGCGTAGCCACCGTCTACGCCGACGAGTGGGATAAAGGCGAGGTCTATACCTGCAAGGTCAGCCACCCCGAGCTCCTCTTCCCCGCCGAAGTCAAGTTGCAGAAGACGCCCAGTAAGTCTGAGGGCGTCGGGTTGGGAGAAGCGTCGGCGCGTGGCAAAAAAAAACGGGAAAACGGGCGCCGGTGCATCGCGATTGCGATTTGCGGGGGGAAACGGGCGCAAGCGCCGTTTCTTTTCGCAAAGGCGAGGAGCGATTGCGTCACCGTTGGCGGGGGGTTTTTTTGGGAGGGGAGGGCGAAGCCAGGGAGAGGAGAAGGTGATCGGGCCGTTGAGTTTTGCAAATTCCACCGTTTCGTTTTGCAAAGCCAAGGGATGAAATCGCCCCCGTTTATTTGCAAAATCAAGGGCAAGAAGATGCAATTGCCTCGTTTATTTGCAAAATCAAGGGAAGGAGGATGCAACTGCCCTTTTTATTTGCAAAACTGAGGCAAGGAGATGCAATCGCCCTGATTATTTGCAAAATCAAGGGAAGGAGATGCAATCCCCTCATTTATTTGCAAAAACAAGGGAAGCATGATGCAATTGCCCTTTTTATTTGCAAAATCAAGGGCAAGGAGATGCAATCCCCTCATTTATTTGCAAAAGAACAAGGGAAGCATGATGCAATTGCCCCCTTTATTTGCAAAATCAAGGGCAAGGAGATGCAATCCCCTCAATTATTTGCAAAATCAAGGGAAGGAGATACAATCCCCTCATTTATTTGCAAAAAAACAAGGGAAGCACGATGCAATCGCCCCGTTTATTTGCAAAATTGAGGGCAAGGAGATGCAATCCCCTCAATTATTTGTGAAATCAAGGGAAGAAGGATGCAATTGCCCCTTTTATTTGCAAAATCGAGGGCAAGGAGTTGCAATCACCCTGATTATTTGCAAAATTGAAGGCAAGGAGATGCAATCCCCTCATTTATTTGCAAAATCAAGGGAAGCATGATGCAATTGCCCCATTTATTTGCAAAATCGAGGGCAAGGAGTTGCAATCCCCTCATTTATTTGCAAAAAAACAAGGGAAGAAGGATGCAATCACCCTGTTTATTTGCAAAATCGAGGGCAAGGAGTTGCAATAGCCCTGATTATTTGCAAAATCAAGGGAAAGAGATGCAATCCCCTCATTTATTTGCAAAATCAAGGGAAGCACAATGCAATCACCCCGTTTATTTGCAAAATCAAGGGCAAGGAGATGCAATCCCCTCATTTATTTGCAAAATCAAGGGAAGCACGATGCAATTGCCCCGTTTATTTGCAAAATCGAGGGCAACAGGGCTGCAATCACCCTCTTTCACGATCGCACCGCCGCTTTGCCAACCGCCCCTCTCTTCCCCCCTTCTCTTCGCAGGCCGCAACGCCAAAGCCCCCTCCATCTACGTCTTCTCCCCTCCGTCCGAACAACTCACCATGCAGGAATCCGCCACCATCACTTGCTTGGTGAAAGGCTTCAACCCTCCGGATCTTTTCGTCCGTTGGCTCCGCAACGGCGAACCTTTACCCACCGGCGATTACATCACCATGCCGCCCGTCGCCGAATCGCAACCGGCCGTCTCTTACTTCACCTACAGTTCCTTGACGGTCAGCGGCGAGGATTGGCGAGCCGGCAACATCTTCACTTGCTTGGTCGGTCATGAGCAAATCCCTCTGCAGGTGGCGCAGAAATCGGTGGATAAAGCTTCGGGTAAACCCACCTCTGTCAACGTATCCCTGGTGCTCTCCGACGCCGCCAGCGCCTGCTACTAAATTCCCCACCCCCCCACCCCTCTGATGTCATTTGGAAAGTCCTCCCCCTTCCAAAAAAACCCCAAACAACCCCCAAAACCACACACAAAAAAGCAATAAAAATCGAGTTTTTATGGAAAAGATGCGCCACCGCGCCCGATCTTTGCGTTGGGATTGGTGTCTGTGGGGGGGGAGAGTTTCGGCACTGCATTCCCGGGCCGGGTCGCAACAATTCTGGGGGGGTCTTGGGGTTGTTTTTTTTAAGGGGAAAAGGGATGTGAGGGGGCAGGGTGGCTTGTTTTGGGGCTTGGCTCCTCGGCGGTGTTGCAGCCTCTACCTCTTGCATCCTGCTGCTGCATCCTCTTGCAAGCATCCTCCTCGTGCAAGCATCATCTTTGTGCAAGAATCCTCCTTTTGCAAGCGTCCTCTTCTTGCAAGCATCCTCCTCGTGCAAGCATCCTCCTCGTGCAAGCATCCTCTTCTTGCAAGCATTCTCCTCGTGCAAGCATTCTCTTCTTGCAAGCATCCTCCTCGTGCAAGCATCCTCCTCGTGCAAGCATCCTCCTTGTGCAAGCAACCCCCTCTTGCATCCTCTTGCTGCATCCCCTTGCAAGCGTCCGCTTCTTGCTGCATCCCCTTTCCGCAACCTTTTGCAAGCACCCTCTTCTTGCAAGTGTTCCCCTCTTGCATGCTGCTGCAGCAGCATCTTGCAAGCGTCCTCCTCTTGCAAGCGTCCGCTTCTTGCTGCATCCCTTTGCTGCATCCTCTTGCTGCAACCTTCTGCAAGCGTCCACCTCTTGCATCCTGCTGCAGCATCTTGCAAGCGTCCTCTTCTTGCAAGCACCCTCCTCTTGCAAGTGTTCCCCTCTTGCATGCTGCTGCAGCATCTTGCAAGCACCCTCCTCTTACAAACTTCTGCCACTTGCTGCATCTTCTCGCTGCACCCCCTTGCTGCATCCTCTTGCAAGCGTTCGCCTCTTGCATCCTGCTGCAGCAGCATCTTGCAAGCGTCCTCCTCGTGCAAGCATCCTCTTCTTGCAAGCATCCTCCTCTTGCAAGTGTTTCCCTCTTGCATGCTGCCGCAGCAACATCTTGCAAACATCGTCCTCTTGCAAGCATCCGCTTCTTGCTGCATCCTCTTGCTGCAACCTCTTGCAAGCGTCCGCCTCTTGCGTCCTGCTGCAACATCATCTTGCAAGCACCCTCCTCTTGCAAACATCCGCCTCTTGCTGCATCTTCTTGCTGCACCCTCTTGCTGCAACCTCTTGCAAGCGTCCGCCTCTTGCATCCTGCCGTACCCTCCTCCTGCCGCATCTTCTTGCCGCACCCTCCTTTGCAGCCTCCTCCCGCTCCGGCCGGCTGCGCCGCCATTTGCCGCAACCTCTTGCAGCATCCCCTGCGCCATCGGCTGCAGCAGCCTTTGCCGCGCCGTCCTCTTGCTGCATCGCCGTGCACCGTCCTCTTGCACCGTCCTCTTGCATGCGCCACCCTCTTTCACCACCATTTGCGCCCTCCTCTTGCTGCAACCTCTTGCACCATCATTTGCACCCTCCTCTTCTATGCACCGCCCTCTTGCGCCACCACTTGCATCCTCCTCTTGCATGCGCCACCCTCTTGCACCATCATTTGCACCATCCTCTTGCATGCACCACCCTCTTGCACCATCATTTGCACCATCCTCTTGCTGCAACCTCTTGCACCATCATTTGCACCATCCCCTTACACCCTTTGCAAGAAGCTGCAGCTGCTGCATCCCTTCCCCCCCCCCCCCAAAAAAATCCTGCAAAATTTGCAATGCAGGCGCTCACCCTCCCCCTTTTTTTGGGGGGGGTGGGTGGGAAGGGGAAATCCACCCTGCGTAGGTGTGTCTGCCACCATTTTGGGTCTAAAAGTGGCGATTTAGGGGACGAGGCTGAGAAATTGGGTGGGAGGCTGCTGCGTGCAATGGGGGTCACCCTCTGCTTTTGGGGGGGGCACGCAGCCTGGATTTTGGGAGGGGTGCACCCCCAATTTTGGGGTATAACCACAGGATTTTGGGGGTGTACCCCAGATTTTGGGGTGTAACCCCTGGATTTTGGGGGGTACACCCCAGATTTTGAGGTGTAACCCCTGGATTTGGGGGTACACACCCCAGATTTTGGGGTGCATGCACCCTGACCCCCCCCCCCTTGCTTGCTAAACAGCCCCCGGCCCCCGAATGCAGTGCTCCCCCCTCCCCTGGTTCCCTCCGCACCCCAAAAACTCTTCCCGGCTTTGTGCGTAGCCAAAATCCCCCCAAATCAACCCAAAATGGGGTGTCCCCCCTCCTCTCCCTTTGCACCCCCGGGTGCTGCACCCAAGGGTGCTCCCCTGGGTTGGGTGATGGTGCTAACCCCCTCCTCTTGTGTGTGTCCCCCCCAAAAAGCCTTCCTCGACGGCTTCACGGAAGCGGAGGAGGACGACCTCAACAACCTCTGGGCGACGGCCTCGACCTTCATTGTCCTCTTCATCCTCAGCCTCTTCTACAGCGCCACGGTCACCTTGATCAAGGTACCATCCAGCCTTCTCCCAAATCCTAGATTTTTCCCCCCTTTTTGACAAATACTAATTTTTTCCATGCTATACTTGCAAAAAAATCCCTATTTTTTCCCCAAAGCCTTGCAAATAATCCCTACTTTTCCTCCCATCCTTGCAAAAAAATCCCTATTTCCCCCATACATGCAAAAAAATCCCTATTTCTCCACACTATCCTTGCAGAAAATCCTTATTTTTCCCCAAAGCCTTGCAAAAAATCCCTACTTTTCCCCCCATCCTTGCAGAAAATCCCTTTTTCCCCCATCCTTGCTAAAAACCCTTATTTTCCCCAAAGCCTTGCAAAAAGTCCCTACTTTTCCTCAAAGCCTTGAAAAAAATCCCTATTTTTCCACCCCATCCTTGCAGAAGATCCCTATTTTCCCCAAAGCCTTGCAAAATAGCCCTACTTTCCCCCATCCTTGTAAAAACTCCCCATTTTCCCCCCAACCCTGCCAAAAAATCCCTATTTCTCCCATCCTTGCCAAAAAAATCCCTTTTCCCTCATCCTTGCAAAAATCCCTATTTTTTCTCCGTCTTTGCAAATTATCTCCCTTTTTCCACCCATCTTCACAAAAAAAAAATTCCCTTTTCCCCCCATACTTCCAAAAGTCCCCTTTGTCCCCATCCTTGCCAAAACCTCTGTTTCCCCCATCCTTGCCAAAAATCCTGATTTTCCACCCTATCCTTGCAGAAAATCCCTATTTTCCCCCATCCTTGCCAAAAAATCCCCCCTTTTTCCCTCATCCTTGCAAATAATCCCTACTTTTCCTCCCATCCTTGCAAAAATTCCCTATTTGTCCCCATCCTTGCAGAAAATCCCTATTTTCCCCAAATACTTGCAAAAAATCCCTACATTCCCCCCATTCTTTCAAAAAAAATCCTTATTTTCCCCAAAGCCTTGCAAATAATCCCTACCTTTAATCCCATCCTTGCAAAAATCCCTAATATTTCCCCCATCCTCACAGAAAATCCCTATTTTCCCCCAAAGCCTTGCAAAAAATCCCTACTTTTCCCCATCCTTGTAAAAATTCCCCATTTCCCCCCAACCCTGCCAAAAAAATCCCCCTTTTCCCTCATCCTTGCAAAATATCCCTATTTTTTTCCCTATCTTCACAAAAAAAACTTTTTCCCCCCATACTTCCAAAAATCCCCTTTCCTCCCATCCTTGCCAAAATCCCTGTTTCCCCCCATCCTTGCCAAAAATCCCTATTTTCCCCAAATCCTTGCAAAAAATCCCTACATTCCCCCCATTCTTTCAAAAAATCCCTCTTTTTCCCCAAATCCTTGCAAATAATCCCTACCTTTTGTCCCATCCTTGCAAAAATCCCTATTTTTTCCCCCATCCTCATAGAAAATCCCTATTTTTCCCAAAGCCTTGCAAAAATCCCTACTTTTCCCCATCTTCACAAAAAAAAACTTTCCCCCATATCTCCAAAAATCCCCTTTCCCCCCATCCTTGCCAAAAATCCCCATTTTTCCACCCCATCCTTGCAGAAAATACCTATTTTCCCCCATCCTTGCAAAAAATCCCTACTTTTCCCCCCATCCTTGCAGGAAATCCCTATTTTTTCCCCCTACCCTCACAAAAAATTGCCCCTTTTCCCTTCATCCTTGCAAAAATCCCTATTTTTTCTCCATCTTTGCAAAATACCCCTTTCTTCCCATCTTTCAAAAATTCCCCCTTTTTCCCCATCATCACAAAAAAAATCCCCTTCCCCGCCATACTCCCAAAAATCCCCTTTCCCCAATCCTTGCCAAAAAAATCCCTATTTTTCCCGATATCCTTGCAAAATATCCCTATTTTTCCCCATCCTCGCCAAAAAATCCCTAATTTTTCCCTATCCTTGCAAAAAACCCTATTTATTCTAACCCATTTAACTAAAATCCCTGTTTTTCTCCCCTTCCTTCCAAAACCCCCCTATTCTCCCCATCCTTCAAAAATCCCTATTTTTTTTTTGCTGTCCTTTCCAAAAAAATCCCCCTTTTTCCTTCATCCTTGCAAAAATCCCTGTTTTTCCTCCATTTTTGCAAAATACCTGAATTTTTCCCCTATCCTTGCCAAAAAAAATCCCTTTACCACCCTCATCCTTGAAAAAAATCCCCTTTTCCCCTATCTTTGCAAAATATCCCTATATTTCCCTAATTCTTGCAAAAACTCCTTATTTTTCCCCCATCTTCGCAAAATAATCCCTTTTTCCTCCCATACTTCCAGAGATCCCTTTCCCCCCCATTCTTGCCAAAATCCATTTTCCCCCATCATTCAAAAATTCCTGTTTTCCCCCCATCCTTGCAAAAAATTCCCTATTTTCCCCCCATCTTTGCTAAAAAAAAGCCCTTTCCCACATCCTTGCAAAAATCCCTATTTTCTCCTCCATTTTTGGAAAATACCCAATTTTTTCCCCCATTCTTGCCAAAATAATCCCTTTTCCCCCTTTATCCTTGCAAAAATCCCCATTTCCCCCATCTTTGCAAAATATACCTACTTTTTCTTAATTCTTGCAAAGACTCCCTATTTTCCCCATCTTCACAAAAAAAAACCCCCTTTGCCCCCGTACTTTCAAAAAAATCCCCCTTTCCCCCCCATTCTTGCCAAAATCCCTGTCTCCTGCCATTCTTGCCAAAAAATCCCTATTTTTCCCCCTATCCTTGCAAAATAGCCCCATTTTTCCCCATCCTTGCCAAAAAATCCCTAATTTTTCCCCATCTTTGCAAAAATCCCTATTTGTTCCAACTAATTTCACTAAAATCCCTATTTTTCTCCCCTTCCTTAAAAAAAATCCATGTTTTCCCCCATCCTCCAAAAGTCCCTATTTTTCCCCATCCTTGCCAAAAAAATCCTTTTTTCTCCCATATCCTTGCAAAATATCCCTATTTTTCCCCATCCTTGTGAAAAACCACTATTTTTTCCCCATCCTTGCAATAAAACCCCATTTTCCCCCATCTTCTCTAAAATTCCTATTTTTTTCCTCATCCTTGCAAAAAACCTATTTTTCTCTCCCCCAGTTACATAAAAATCCCTATTTTCCCCCTATCCTTGGAAAAAACCCTATTTATTCCCCAATCCTTGCAAAAATCCCTATTTCCCCCCCATCCTTCCAAAAGTCCCTATTCCCCCCCCCCCATTTTTGCTAAAACCCCTAATTCCTCCCCCTCTTTTTCACTAAAATCCCTTTATTTCCCCCATCCTTACCAAACCTCTTTTTTTCCTCCCCATTCCTGGAATTTTTTCCATCAATCCTGTCTCTTAACAGGACTTTTTTGCTCAGATCCACCTTGCCACATCCCATCACCCCTAATTACCCAAATAACTCATTAATTCCCCTTTTTTCCCCCATTCCAGGTGAAATAATCCAGCTCCCGAGGCATTTCTCCTCCCGAAACCACCGCCTCATCCCCTCCGTCGCCGGATATTGCTGGAATTTTTCGGGATTCTCCGACCCCACTTGTATTCCCCTCTCCCCCTTGTAAATATTCTCCATCCTGAAAATAAATTTTTCCAATTTTCCCTAATTTTCCATGTGATTTTCTCCGGGATTACACAATTCAAGAGGGGGAATCCCCATTTTGCAGCCCTAGAAGGGTTCAACCCCAGCACCCACTTTTGGGGGGGGGGCTAGGTAGGGGCAGGAAATATTTAGGGGTGGGGGGGTCATGATGGGGACCTATTTTGGGGGGGGTCTCAATGGGGCACGTCCTCCTACAAGTCGATTTTGGGGGGGCTGCAGTGGGTCATGTGCTCCCAGGAGTTGTTTTGGGGGGGTCGCAATGGGGCACGTCCTCCTACGAGTCGGTTTTGGGGGGTCACAATGGGGTACATGCTCCTACAAGTGGGTTTTGGGGGGTAGCAGTGGGGCACGTGCTCCTAGGAGTTGGTTTTGGGGGGTCGCAATGGGGTGTGTACTCCTAGGAGTTGGGTTTTTTGGGGGTCGCAATGGGGTACGTGCTCCTAGGAGTTGTTTTGGGGGGGTCACAATGGGGCACGTGCTCCTAGGAGTTGTTTTTGGGGGTGTCACAATGGAGCGCATACTCCTAGGAGTTGATTGGGGGGGGGGTCGCAATGGGGCACGTCCTCCTACGAGTCGGTTTTGGGGGGGGGTCACAATGGGATGTGTGCTCCTAGGAGTTGTTTTTGGGGGGGTCGCAATGGGGCACGTCCTCCTACGAGTCGGTTTTGGGGGGTCGCAATGGGGCACGTCCTCCTAGGAGTTGTTTTGGGGGGGTCGCAATGGGTCGCGTGCTCCTAGGAGTTGTTTTGGGGGGTCGCAATGGGGTGTGTGCTCCTAGGAGTTGGTTGGGGGGGGGTCTCAATGGGGCACGTCCTCCTACGAGTCGGTTTTGGGGGGACCACAGTGGGTCACGTGGTCCCAGGAGTTGGTTTTGGGGGGGTCGCAATGGGGCACGTCCTCCTACGAGTCGGTTTTGGGGGGTCGCAATGGGTCGCGTGCTCCTAGGAGTTGTTTTGGGGGGGTCGCAATGGGTCGCGTGCTCCTAGGAGTTGTTTTGGGGGGTCGCAATGGGGTGTGTGCTCCTAGGAGTTGGTTGGGGGGGGGTCTCAATGGGGCACGTCCTCCTACGAGTCGGTTTTGGGGGGACCACAGTGGGTCACGTGGTCCCAGGAGTTGGTTTTGGGGGGGTCGCAATGGGGCACGTCCTCCTACGAGTCGGTTTTGGGGGGTCGCAATGGGTCGCGTGCTCCTAGGAGTTGTTTTGGGGGGGTCGCAATGGGTCGCGTGCTCCTAGGAGTTGTTTTGGGGGGTCGCAATGGGGTGTGTGCTCCTAGGAGTTGGTTGGGGGGGGGTCTCAATGGGGCACGTCCTCATATGAGTCGGTTTTGGGGGGTCGCAATGGGGCACGTGCTTCTAGGAGCTGTTTTGGGGGGTCACAATGGGGCACGTCCTCCTACGAGTCGGTTTTGGGGGGTCGCAATGGGGTACGTGCTCCTAGGAGTCGGTTTTGGGGGGACCACAGTGGGTCACGTGGTCCCAGGAGTTGTTTTGGGGGGGGTCGCAATGGGGCGCGTCCTCCTACGAGTTGTTTTTTGGGGGGTCGCAGTGGGGCGCATGCTCCTAGAAGTTGATTTGGGGGGGGGTCGCGATGGGCGCATACTCCTAGGAGTTGTTTTGGAGGGGGTCGCAATGGGGCACGTCCTCCTACAAGTCGTTTTTGGGGGGGTCGCAATGGGGCACATGCCCCACGAGTCGGTTTTGGGGGGGGCTGCCCTCGCCCACCGTCACCTCCCCTTCCCCACCAGATCACGCGGCGGCTCCCACCGTCGACCCCCACGGCTCCTTGGTGCCCGGCAAGCGCCGGCAGCACCGTCTTGACCTGTTTGGTGACCAACTTCTCCCTCGATGACGTCACCACCGGCACCGTGACACTTGCCACCGCGCAGAAGACCAAAAACAACCTCTACGTGGCCAGCAGCCATCTTGGCGGTCTCCAAGATGTTCCCCAAGGATGGCAGGAGATGGTTTGGGCGGGAGGACACATGTTTGACGTGGTGATGATGGGTGGCATCATGGTGGCACCCATCCCACTTCCCTTTGCGACCGCCGTGGGTCTACCTGGTGGAACCGCGGTGTGAGATGGAGTTGGAGATCCTCTACGTCCTCTGGAGCTCCGAGTCTGACCACACCAAGGTGTCTTGGCCGGCAAGGTGACACGGCACCCCACCGCCGAGGGGGCAGATGGTCGGTAAAATTGATTGGAGATCAGCCGGGACAGTTGGGACATGGGTTGGCATCTCCAACGGGTTGAGCATCTCCAATGGGTTGGCCATCTCCTTGCCAAATCCATCAACCACCTTATTTCTTCTTGCGGGGAGCAACCAAACCCTTCTTGATGGTGTTTTGGGGTGCTGCTCTTGTCCTGCTTGGGTTGGCATCTCCAATGGGTTGGCCATCTCCTTGCCGAATCCATCAACCACCTGATTTCTTCTTGCGGGGAGCAACCAAACCCTTCTTGACGGTGTTTTGGGGTGCCGCTCTTGTCCTCCATGGCTTGGCATCTCCGATGGGTTGTGTTGCCACCTGCAACGGGGTTGGGTGACCTTGCAACACCATGGTGAGCCTTGGAATGGTGGCGGTGAGTCTTGCAACCATGCAGGCGAGCCTGGCACCGCCACGGCGAGATTTGCAACGCCGTGCCATGGGATGACCGATGGAAGGTCCCCTGCGCGACCGGCGGCGCTCAGTCCCACAGGTCCCTTGAAGCCACCGAGCATCCACGTCCTGCCGTTGTCACCCGCCGAAGCTCGCGCCGGCCGTGATGTCACCCTCTTCGGCCTCGTGAAGGACTTCTACCCGCCGGAGATCACAGTGCGGTGGCGGCGGGGCGCTAACGAAGGGCCGGCTGACGAAGCGCCCGGTTGCGTCCACAAAGCCCAACGGTGCTCCCTTGTCATCGCCTTGGACGTGCCGTGGGGCGAGTGGGTTGGGGGGCACCTCCTACGGCTGCTTGGCCGCCCACATCTCCACCGGCAAGATCGTGGAGAAGACCGTTGACGCCTACGCCGGTAAGGCTGCAAACGAGCAGCGGGTTCGTTAAAGGGCAGCTAATTACGGTGGCCTGTTGTGACCGTCCCACCTCTGCCCCGTTCCCGCAGACCCCTGGGATTGCGCCAGGCTGCATTTTGTGCCTCGCGGCTTATTGGGCGAAGGCGATGACCTCGAGCTGGAGGAGGACGGTAGCGCCTGGACCACCATCTCCGCCTTCCTGGTGCCCTTCCTCCTCCTGATCTTCTACAGTGGCTTCGCCATCTTCATCTAGGTAACCGGCGGTTGGGTTGCCTGGCCGTGGGTTGGGTTGCCCGGCCATGGGTTGCCTTGCCCAACCTTGGGTTGCCTTGCCTGGCTTTGGGCTGCGTTGCCCGGCCTTGGGTTGGGTTGCCCGGTCTTTGGTTGCCTTGCCCAGTCTTTAGTTGCCTTTCCTGGCCTTGGGTTGCCTTGCCCGGTCATGCATTGCCTTGCCCAACCTTGGGTTGGGTTGCCTGGCCTTGGGTTGCCTTGCCCGGCCTTGGTTTGGGTTGCCCGGCCACAGGTTGGGTTGCCTGGCCACGGGTTGGGTTGGGTTGTGTTGGCTTCCCCCACTGCCCCCAGAGCACCCCATCCCCATCAACCCCCCTTCCCTCACCCCCCTCGTGACCCCCTTTTTCCCCCCCCAGGTTGAAATAACGACCCCCAAACCCCTTCTCCTTCCACCCGCCACTGTCACCTTCACCCACAGCAAGGGAGACGGCGCAAGAAGCGCCGGAGAACAACAAAACGGTGAGAAAAACTCCAAAAAAGATCTCAACACCCAACTTTATTAACAAATTCCTCATCTCCATGTGGCGGGGGGGGCAAATCTCCAACAAAACACCATTTTTCCTCATTTCCACCTCATTTTTTTTCTCACGGGAAAGGAGCGGGGCATTTTGGGGCGGAAAACAACTATTTAGGGGTTGGCTCATAGTTCTATTTTTACCCTGCCCATGTTTTTTCCTCTCCCGGTGATGACTCAGATGGAGAAAGGTGGCTTCGGTAAACAGGACACATCTGGTTCCCCCCCCCCCAGATCCAGATGTTCGCGGTCGAGCTTGGGCACGATGTTGGAGGGAAGCGGCGCCCGTCCCCCTCTTATTTTAACCGGCATCTGCTCCAAAAATGACTCAGCTCGCCCCCAAAAAACCCCTAACTGAAAAGAGAGAGGAGAAATGAAACGAGTTTTTACAGTAAACAGAATTTTTGGGGGTGACTGGGGTAAACGGTGAAATTTTGGGTCCTCTGGCACGTAGTCACTGTGTGGAGGTGAAGGATTGGGGGGCAAAAATGGGGATAAATTGGGTTTTTTGAAGCTTGATGGGAATTTAGGGGTGATGCACCAACGCAAAACGGGCTCATTTCTGGCAAAAATGGGGGGGAGGGGGTTGTAGTTTGATGGGAATCAGGGTGATGCACCAACACAAAATGGGCTGATTTCAGGAGAAAATGGGGTTTTTTGTAACTTGATGGGGATTGGGGTGCGATGCCCCAACAAAAATGGGCTGATTTCATTGGAAAAATGGGATTTTTGCAGCTTGATGGGGATTGGAGTGCGATGCCCCAATGAAAATGAGCTGATTTCATTGGAAAATGGGTTTTTTTCCAGCCGATGGAAATGGGCTGAAGTTCATTTTATTCCTCGAATCTTCAAAAAAGCCACAAAACAACGCCGGGCAGCGCTCGGCCGTGGGGGAAAGAGAGGGGACAACCCAAGGACGAGAGTCTTCTCCCATCTGTGGCTGTCACAGGACCTGGGGGGAGACACCAAGACTTAATTAATCTGCCTTAATTACTCATCAGCAAGTCGCTGGGGCACACGGTTACCTTGAAGAGGGTGACGCCAGTGCTGTAACAGAGGCTGAGGAGGAAGAGGACGATGAAGGTCACGGCCGTCCAGAGGTCGGTGGTGTCTTCCTCCACCTCGGGGTGCGTCTCCTCGCCCACCGTCACCATGATGCAATCTGGGGGGGGGGGGCGAGAGTTGGACTTCAGTGGTGGGGGTGGGCGGTGGAGACCCCCTTCATGACCCGTCACCGAAAACCCAACGCGTGAGCAAAGGGGGCACGAGGATTTTTGGTGCATGCAGCAAAAAATCCCATTTTCTGCCATTTTCCACCCATTTTCTACCCAATTCTTGTGCAAAACCCTGCAGCGAGCAAAGGGGGCATGAGGATTTTTGGTACATGCAGCAAAACATCCTGTTTTCTGCCATTTTCCACCTAATTCTTGTGCAAAACCCTGCGGTGAGCAAAAGGACCATGAGGATTTTTGGTGCGTGCAGCAAAAAATCCCACTTCTTGCCATTTTCCACCCATTTTCTGTGCAAAACATTGCAGTGAGCAAAGGGGGCATAACGATTTTTGGTGCATGCAGCAAAAAAACCCCATTTTTTCCTGTTTTCCACCCATTTTCGACGCAATCCTTGTGCAAAACCCTGCAGCGAGCGAGGGGGCATGAGGATTTTTGGCACATGCTGCAAAAAAAAAACATTTTTAGCCATTTCCCACCCAATTCTTGAGCAAAATCCAGTGTCAGGCAAAAGCACCATGAGGATTTTTGGTGCATGCAGCAAAAAAATCCCGTTTTCTGTCATTTTCCACCCATTTTCTACCCAATGCTTGTGCAAAACACTGTGGCGAGCAAAGGGGGCATGAGGATTTTTGGTGCATCCAGCAAAAAAAATGTTTTTAGACATTTTCCACCCAATCCTTGTGCAAAATCCAGTGTCAAGCAAAAGGACCATGAGGATTTTTGGTGCATGCAGCAAAAAAACCCCATTTTCTGCCGGTTTCCACCCATTTTCTACCCAATCCTTGTGCAAAACACTGCAGCGAGCAAAAGGACCATGAGGATTTTTGGTGCACGCGGCAAAAAAAACCCGTTTTTACCCATTTCCACCCATTTTCTACCCAATCTTTGTGTAAAACCTTACTGTGAGCAAAGGGGGCATGAGGATTTTTGGTGCATGCAGAAAAAAACCAATTTTTATGCATTTTCCACCCATTTCTACCCAATTCTTGTGCAAAACACTGCAGCGAGCAAAAGGAACATGAGGATTTTTGGTGCATGCAGCAAAAAAACCCCCTTTTTACCCATTTTCCCACCCATTTTCTAACCAATCCTTGTGCAAAACCTTGCTGTGAGCAGAGGGGGCATGAGGATTTTGGGTGCATGCAGCAAAAACCCCACAGTTTTTACCCGTTTTCCCCCATTTTCTACCCAATCTTCGTCCAAATTCCTGCTGCAAAGCAAAAAGGGTGCAGGGGTTTTTTTGGTGCATGCAGCAAAAACCCCATTTTCACCCATTTTCCACCCTAGTCCTCATCCAAAACCTGCCTCAAGCAAAACAACCACAAGGATTTTTGATGCATGCAGCAAAAAAAACCCATTTCCACCTATTTTCTACCCAATCCTTGTCCAAAAATCTCCTACAAGCCAAGGGGCCACATGCAACAAAAAGTCCTTTTCCCACCCATTTTTTCACCCAAACCTGCTCTAAACACCACCAGAAAAATGCCCGAATCGGTGGGAAAACACGCCCCTTCCCTTTGAACCTCCTCGTTGGGTAAGTTCGGTTGATTATTAGGGTGAAAAACCCCTATTTGGGGGGAATTTCCCTCTTCCGGAGGCGAAGACGCAGAAGGAAGGGTGTGGTTTGCAAGGAGATGTCTCCTTGTCCCACCAGGTTGTCCAATCCGAGAGCGGCTGGGTGGGTTCCCCCCCCACCCCACCTCCCAACCTTGACCTTCCCCGGTGAAGCCAACTCTGACCATCACTCAACGGAGCCAGGAAGACTTCCCAGCATCTCCCACCCCCTCCGCCAACATCATTTGACCCAACCCTAATTACGATTAAGCCGGCGGGGGAGGTTTGGTCTGGTTTTTTTTTTTTGAAGGGCTGGGAGCGGGGGGAACGCACGCGCCGGACGAAGACAACCCCAACCGAGACCAGCGTTGCCACGTTGCGTCACGATACAGGTTGGATTTTTTTTTTTTTTTTTTTTTTTGGGTTGGTTTTTATTCGGATGCGGAATTACAGCCCCACGCGGCTCCCCTCCCCACCCCGCCCCCTCCCCGCCTCCACCAAGCTCAGTAGCAGGTGACGTCGGCGTCGGCGAGGACCACCGAAACGTTGACGGAGGCGGGTTTACCGATGGCCTTGTCCATGGTCTTCTGCACGAAATGCAGGGGGATGCCGTCGTGGCCGACCACGCAGGCAAAAGAGTCGCCCCGTTGCCAGTCGGCGGCCGGCACGCTCAACTTGCTGTAGAGCGTGTAGGTGTCTCCTTCTTTCTGAGGCCCAAAGATGGAGAAGCTGTCGGGGGACACGGGACGATCCTCTTGGGTCCAGGTCACCAAGATGTCACGGGGGCGGAAACCCAAGGCCAGGCAGGTCAAGGTGGCCGTTTCCTGACGGGCCAACTCCTCAGCCGGTGGGGGGAAGACGTAGACAGAGGGCGGCTTCACGGAGACGTCTGCGGGGTGGGCGCAAGAGAAGGTCAAGGGCGGTGGGAGGGACAGAGCTCGCCCGGTGGCCTGACTTCCTCCAGTAGGCTGGCCCTCCCAGTGAGCTAGACCTTTCCAGTGGGCTAGACCCTTCCAGTAGACTGGCCTTTTCCTGCAGACTAGCTTAAGTTGGCTCTCCCAGTAGGCTAGACCCTTCCAGTAGACCAACCTCTTCCAGTAGACCCTCCCAGTAGAGTTCTCCAGCCGACAAGACCCTTCCAGTGGACAAGTTCCTTCCAGTAGACTAGACCCTTCCAGCAGGTCGGCCCAGCTGACTCTCCCAGTAGCCCCAGGCTCTCCAACTAGACCCTTCCAGTAGACTAGCCTCTTCCAGTAGACCCTCCCAGTAGACTTCTCCAGCGGACAAGACCCTTCCAGTGGTCAAGTTCCTTCCAGTAGACTAGACCCTTCCAGCAGGCTGGCCCAGTTGACTCTCCCAGTAGCCCCAGGCTCTCCAGCTAGACCCTTCCAGTTGGCTAGCCTCTTCCAGTAGACTCTCCCAGTAGACTAGCCCAGTAGACTCGACTTTTCCAGCCAGCTGCTTCGACTTGCCCAAAACTGCTCTTCCCTTGCTGAAACCCTTTTCACCGAGCTTCTCGGTGGACACCATGTTGGAAAGAAGCCCATCACCTCCCACGCCGGGACTCAGAGGGCGGGACGTGGGGCGGGAGAGAAGGGGCGGGCTCCTACCTATGTCTTTCTTAATAGACCTGACGATGGGTTCTTGGATCTCGGGGATTTTGACGGAGCAGGTAAACTTCTCCCCGGAGTTCCACTCATCGGCGCAGATCTTCAGGGTGCTGGTGAGGCGGTAGAGACCGTTCTCCAGCTTCTCTGCCGGCCCCGAGGTCACATCCAAGGCGCTGCCCTGGCTTCGGCTCCAGGAGAACTTTACGTCTTCGTAAGACTTCAGGTTGGTGGCCACGCAGGTGATGCTGGCGTTCTGGCTGAGGTAGAGGTCCTCCAAGGATGGGGGGAGGATGGTGACCTCCACCTTCCGTGGGGTATCTAGTTGGGGTTGGGGGAGGGGGGGAGGGAGCGGCGTTGAGTGGGTAGATCTTGGGGCTCGGCGGATGCCAAATTCGACAGGGCGCCCCGACCTGCCTCCCCCAGGGAGGGGCGTAAAGCTTTGGTGCCCCCCCAAACGCTCGTCCAATTGGCAGGAGAAATTTTCAACCCCCTGTCCTCTCGCCACCCCCCCCAAAAAAATAGAACCTTGCAGCAAATTGGGGTGATTCCCAAGGAAATTTCTACCGTGTGATTTTTTCCTAATGTTTTTCAGCCCCAACCATCCATTTCGTCAACAATTTCCGTCTACTATTTTAGCTCCAAAAGCCACCTTCACCTCCCCACCACCATTGCAGTGTTGGACCCTTCTTCTCCAACGTCATCGTGCGGCTTCGTGGGAGGGTTGAGCTGATGGTGTGTTTGGATCGGCACCTATCCATCCGACCATCCATCCAACCATCCATCCATCTCCACCATCCATCCATCTCCACCATCCATCCATCTGTTGGGTCCATCAACCCTTCCATCTCCATAGACTTCACCCACCTGCCCGCCATCCCTCCCTTCCTCCCATATCACCATCTCTACATTCTCCAACCAATCAACCCGCAGGTTTTCTATCAACCAACCATCCTCCCAGTCAACCAACCACCCGTCCGTGTCCGCGCGTCCCAACCGACCAACCACCCGACCGTCTTCGCCCTCTCTGGAGCCAACCAACCCACTCTTAACTCCCAACCATCCATGACCTCCAGGAAACCACGGCTTCCTCGACCTCACCTAAGCAGAAGGTGCTGATGTTGAGGACGGCGGGTTCTTTCAGCGACGGGTGGGTCACTCGGCAAGAGAACTCAGCCCCCAGGTCCCAGCTCTGCCGGCTGACGTTGACTTTGCTCGTAAATGTGGGCTTGTCTGAGGAGCAACTGTCACAGCTGTAGTCCTCCTGAGTCACATGCATCACTTCATGGTTCATCAGCCACTGCACCTCGCTGCTGGAAGCCTTGGGCCCCTCGATGAGGCACATGAGTAGGACACTCTTCTGAGGGTCGCTCTGATTTGGGTCGCTCAGAAGCTTTATCACCGGCGGCAGGGGCTTGCGACATATTCCATCACCTAGGAGTTGACCGAGATATCACACAAGGCTGGGAGCAATGCCAACCCATCTAGGAGTTGGCCAAGACATCACACAAGGCCAGGAACAACGCCAACCCATCTCGGCATCTGCCAAGATGTCGTGCAATGCCAAGAGCAACGTCAACCCATCTAGGAATTGGCCAAGACGTCATGCAATGCCAAGAGCAATGCCAACCCATCTAGGAATTGGCCAAGACGTCATGCAATGCCAAGAGCAACGCCAACCCATCTAGCAATTGGCCAAGACGGCGTGCAACACCAAGAGCAACGCCAACCCATCTAGAAATTGGCCAAGACGTCGTGCAATGCCGAGAGCAATGCCAACCCATCTAGAAATTGGCCAAGACGGCGTGCAATGCCGAGAGTGACTCCCCCGTTGCCTTTCTCACCATTGATGTTCTCGGTGACGGTGGTTGTGGTGCCGCTGTGGTCCACCTTGCACTGGAAGATGTTGCCTTCCAAGCTGCTCACCGGGACGGTGAGTTGGGTGCTGAGGCTGTAGTAACTGTTGCTGCTCTGGATGACGGGGAAAGTCTCGTTGTCTCCTTTGACGCTGGAAATCCACGTGACGGTGGCGGGTTGGGGGAAGTAGTCGGTGACCAAACAGCCGAAGCTAACTGTGTCCTTGCAATCGCTGCACTGGATCAACGGGTAGACGACGGGACCGTGGGCCTTGACTGCAAAGGAGAAGAATCCCAATATTTTTTTTTTGGGGGGGGGTGGGCGGGGCAGTGTCTGGCATGGACACCCCCCCCCCTTTTTTTTTTTTTGACCAGCCAGTGACCCGAAGGTCATGGGGAGGGGGAAGCGGTCTCGCCGAAAGACGATGTGAAAGCGCCGGGGGAAAGGTCACCGCCAGAAGGGGAAGTTCACCGGGGCAAGAGAATTTCCTCCTCGACGGGTTTCTCACCCCAAAAATGAGCCCCTCCTCCCCCCAGCCCCCCCTGACGTCACGGCGTCGCCCGCCCATATTTGGTGGGGATCCCCCCCCCTCTGCCCCCCTATTTCGGTGTGCGATGACAGCTCCGCCGGTGAGTGGCTCGGCAAAGAGGGGGCTTAGGCTCGGTTTTAGTCCCGACTCCGCTGCTTTTGGGGTCAACTTTGCTTGGGGGGGGGGGCTCTTCTTTTGGGGGAGACGCTTTGGGGTCTCTGGGGAGGGTGCAGGGCTGCTGTTGCAACCAGCAGCAGCCTAAGGCTAAGCGCAGCTTAAACCTGGCTTTCCTAGAGAAAAAACTAGAGGCTGAGCGTCGTGAGCAAGGCTTAAAGCTGGGCTTTCCTAGACAGGCTTGAAGCCAAGCGTGGCTTGCATAACCCTAGGGCTTTCCTGGAGAAGATTAAGGCTGAGCTTGGCTTGCGTAGCTCAAAGCTGGGCTTTCCTAGAAGAGCTTAAAGCTGAGGACCTCTTGCAGAGCTCAAAGCTGGGCTTTCCTAGGCAAACCTGAAGCCAAGCATGACTTGCATGGCTCTAGGGCTTTCCTAGAGAAGATTAAGGCTGAGCTTTGCTTGCGTAGTTCAAAGCTGGAGTTTCCTAGACAAGCTTGAAGCCAAGCACAGCTTGAACATCTCTAGGGCTTTTCTGGAGAAGACTAAGGCTGAGCTTTGATTGCACAACTCAAAGCTGGGCTTTCCTAGACAAGCATGAAGCCAAGCGTGGCTTGCACAACCCTAGGGCTTTCCTAGAGAAGGTTAAGGCTGATCTTTGCTTGCGTAGCTCAAAGCTAGGCTTTCCTAGAAGAGCTCAAAGTTGAGAACCTCTTGCACAACTCAAAGCTGGGCTTTCCTAGACAAGCTTGAAGCCAAGCACAGCTTGAACAACTCAAAGCTGGGCTTTCCTAGACAAGCTTGAAGCCAAGCGTGGCTTGCACGGCTCTAGGGCTTTTCTAGAGAGGATTAAGGCTGAGCTTGTCTTGCACAACTCAAAGCTGGGCTTTCCTAGACAAGCTTGAAGCCAAGCATGGCTTGAACAACTCTAGGGCTTTTCTAGAGAAGATGAAGGCTGAGCTTGGCTTGCGTAGCTCAAAGCTGGGCTTTCCTAGACAAGCTTGAGCTTGAGCATCGTTTGCAGGGCTTGAAGCTGAGCTTTGCAAGAGCAGCTTGAAGCTGGGCTTTCCCAGATAAGCTCAAAGCAGAGCTTTTTCTTGAAAAGCTTGAAGCCCAGAACCGCTTGAACAGCTCGAAGCTGAGCTTTTCTAGACGAGCTCAACACCGAGCACGGCTTGCGCAGCTCGAAGCTGGCCTTCCCCACAGAAGATCAAGGCTTAGCATTGATCGAACAGCTCTAGGCTGAGCTTTTCTAGGTAATATTGAAGCCGGCCATCGATAGCACAGCTCTGAGCTGAGCTTTTCCAGGTAATATCAGAGCTGAGCTTTTCCAGGTAATATCAAAGCTGAGCTAGCACGGCTCTAAGCCAAGCTTTTCTAGATAATACCAAAGCTGAGCATCGCTAGCATAGCTCTAAGCTGGGCTTTTCTAGATAACACTGAAGCTGAGTATCGCTAACACAGCTTGCAGCTGAGCAGAGCTTGCATGGTTAAAACCTGGCTTTCCTAGAAAAGCTCAAGCCCAAGCGTGGCCGGCACAGCTCAATGTTAAGCGTGGCTTGCACAGCTCCGAGCTGAGCTTTTCTAGATCATACTGAAGCTGCAGATGGCAAGCACAGCTGGAAGATGAGCTCGGCTCAAAGGCAGCTTTCCTAGAAAACCTTGAGAGTGAGCCAGGTTTGCACAGCTGTAAGCTGGGCTTTTCGGAGGTAATATTGAAGCTGAGCACTGCTAGCACGGCTCAGTGAGCTGGGCTTTCCTAGATAGTGCTGAAGCTCAGTATTGCTAGGACAGCGCTGCGCTGAGCTTTCCTAGATAATATCACAGCTGAGCATTGCGAGCACGGCTCAGAGCTGAGCTTTTCCAGGTAATATCGAAGCTGGGTATTGCTATCACAGCTCAGAGCTGAGCTTTGCTGAGAATACTGGAGCTGAGCATTGCTAGGAGAGCTCTGAGCTGAGCTTTGCTGGGTGATACTGATGCTCAGCATTACTAGCACAGCTCAGAGCTGAGCTTTCCTAGGTAATTTCAAAGCTAGGCATTGCTAGGACAGCTCAGAGCTGAGCTCTGCTGGGTAATATTGTAGCTGAGCATCGCTAGCACAGCTCTAAGCTGGGCTTTCCTAGGTAATATTGAAGCTGAGCATTGCTAGCACAGCTCTGAGCTGAGCTTTTCTAGGTAATATCGAGCTGAGTATTGCTAGGAGAGCTCTGCTCTGAGCTTTCCTTGATAATATCAAAGCTGAGCATTGCTAGGAAAGCTCAGAGCTGAGCTTTGCTGGATAATATCAGAGCTGAACATTGCTAGGACAGCTCTGAGCTGGGCTTTCCTAGGTAATACTGATGCTCTGCGTTACTAGCACAGCTTTGAGCTGAGCTTTCCTAGATAATATCGAAGCTGAGCTTTCCTAGGACAGCTCATAGCTGAGCTTTTCTAGGTAATATCGAAGCTGGGTATTGCTAGGACAGCGCTGCGCTGAGCTTTGCTGTATAATATGAAAGCTGAGCATTGCAAGCATGGCTTAGAGCTGAGCTTTTCCAGGTAATATCAAAGCTGGGTATTGCTATCACAGCTCAGAGCTGAGCTTTGCTGAGAATACTGGAGCTGAGCATTGCTAGGAGAGCTCTGAGCTGAGCTTTGCTGGGTAATACTGATGCTCAGCATTACTAGCACAGCTCAGAGCTGAGCTTTCCTAGGTAATTTCAAAGCTAGGCATTGCTAGGACAGCTCAGAGCTGAGCTCTGCTGGGTAATATTGTAGCTGAGCATCGCTAGCACAGCTCTAAGCTGGGCTTTCCTAGGTAATATTGAAGCTGAGCATCGCTAGCACAGCTCTGAGCTGAGCTTTTCTAGGTAATATCGAGCTGAGTATTGCTAGGAGAGCTCTGCGCTGAGCTTTCCTTGATAATATCAAAGCTAAGCATTGCTAGGAAAGCTCAGAGCTGAGCTTTGCTGGATAATACTGTAGCTGAACATTGCTAGGACAGCTCAGAGCTGAGCTTTGCTGGATACTATCAAAGCTGAGACTTGCTAGTACAGCTCAAAGCTGAGCTTTTCTAGGTAATATTGAAGCTGAGTATTGCTAGGACAGCTCTGAGCTGAGCTTTGTGAATAATATTGTACCTGAGCATTGCTAGGACAGCTCTGAGCTGAGCTTTTCTGTATAATATGAAAGCTGAGAATTGCAAGCACGGCTCAGAGCTGAGCTTTTCCTGGTAATATCGAAGCTGGGTATTGCTATCACAGCTCAGAGCTGAGCTTTGCTGAGAATACTGGAGCTGAGCATTGCTAGGAGAGCTCTGAGATGGGCTTTGCTGGGTAATATTGATGATTGGCATTACTAGTACAGCTCTGAGCTGAGCTTTGCTGGGTAATACTGATGCTCAGCATTACTAGCATAGCTCAGAGCTGAGCTTTCCTAGATAATATCAAGCTGAGCATTGCAAGCATGGCTCAGAGCTCAGCTTTGCTGGAAAATATCAAAGCTGACCATTCCTAGCACAGCTCTGAGCTGAGATTTTTTAGGTAATACTGAAGCTGAGTATTGCTAGGACAGCTCTGAGCTGGGCTTTCCTACGTAATATTGATGTTCAGCATTACTTGGACAGCTCAGAGCTGACCTTTGCTGGATAATATTGTAGCTGAGCATTGCTAGGACAGCTCTGAGCTGGGCTTTCCTAGGTCATATTGGAGCTCAGCATCACTAGCACAGCTGTGAGCTGAGCTTTTCTAGGTATTATCGATGCTGAGTATTGCTAGGAGAGCTCTGTGCTGAGTTTTCCTAAATAATATCAAAGCTGAGCATCCCTAGCACAGCTCACGGTTGAGTTTCGCTGGATAATGTTGTAGTTGAGCTTTCCTAGGACAGCTCAGAGCTGGGCTTTGCTGGATAATATCAAAGCTGAGACTTGATAGCACAGCTCTGAGCTGAGCTTTTCTAGGTAATATCGAAGCTAAGTAATGCTAGGACAGGGCTGTGCTGGGCTTTCCTAGATGATACTGATGCTCAGCATTACTAGTACAGCTCTGAGCTGAGCTTTCCTAGTTAAAATCAAAGCTAAGCATCACTAGCACAGCTCTGAGCTGAGATTTTTTAGGTAATATTGAAGCTGAGTATTGCTAGGACAGCTCTGAGCTGAGCTTTGCTGGATAATATCAGAGCTGAGCTTTGCTGGATAATATCAAAGTTGAGCTTTGCTGAATAATATCAAAGCTGAGCATTGCTAAGGCAGCTCAGAGCTGGGCTTTCCTAGATAATATCGAAGCTGAGCTTTTCTAGCACACCTCCGAGTTGAGATTTCCTATGTAATTTTGTGGCTGAGCATCGCTAGGACAGCTCAGACATGAGCTTTGTTCTGTAATATCGAAGCTGAGCCTAGAGAGCACGGCTGGGTAAGCATGGCTAGCAAAGCTCGATGCCTAATCTGGTTTGCATGGCTCAGAGCTGGGCTTTGCTAGACACCACTGGAGCTGAACATTGCTATCAAGTCTCTAAGCTGAGCTTTCCGGGATAATATCGAAGCTGATTATTGCTAGGACAGCTCTGAG
Source organism: Buteo buteo (assembly GCF_964188355.1). Taxonomy (NCBI): domain Eukaryota; kingdom Metazoa; phylum Chordata; class Aves; order Accipitriformes; family Accipitridae; genus Buteo; species Buteo buteo. The sequence continues at coordinate 153,677 of NW_027439261.1, read as the reverse complement.
CTGGGCTTTACTAGGTGATATTGATGTTCAGCGTTAGTAAGACAGCTCGGAGCTGGGTTTTGCTGGATAATATCAAAGCTGAGACTTGCTAGGACAGCTCTGAGCTGAGCTTTTCTAGGTAATACTGACGCTGAGAATGGCAAGGACAGCTCTAAGCTGGGCTTTTCTGGTTGATATCAAAGCTGAGCATCACTAGCACAGCTCAGAGCTAAGTTTCACTGGATAATGTTGTAGCTGAGCTTTCCTAGGACAGCTCAGAGCTGGGCTTTGCTGGATAATATCAAAGCTGAGACTTGATAGCACAGCTCTGAGCTGAGCTTTTCTACGTAATATCGAGCTGAGTATTGCTAGGACAGCTCTGAGCTGGGCTTTCCTAGGTAATATTGATGTTCAGCATTACTAAGACAGCTCAGAGCTGGGTTTTGCTGGATAATATCAAAGCTGAGCATTGCTAGGACAGCTCTGAGTTGAGATTTCCTATCTAATTTTGTAGCTGAGACTTGCTAGCACAGCTCAGAGTTGATATTTTCTAGGCAATATCGAAGCTGAGTATTGCTAGGACAGCTCTGAGCTGGGCTTTCCTAGGTAATATTGATGTTCAGCATTACTAAGACAGCTCAGAACTGGGCTTTGCTGGATAATATCCAAGCTGAGCATTGCTAGGGCAGCTCAGAGCTGGGCTTTCCTAGGTAATATCGAAGCTGAGCTTTTCTAGGACAGCTCCGAGTTGAGATTTCCTATGTAATTTTGTGGCTGAGCATCGCTAGGACAGCTCAGACATGAGCTTTGTTCTGTAATATTGAAGCTGAGCCTAGCGAGCACGGCTGGGTAAGCATGGCTAGCAAAGCTCGATGCCTAATCTGGTTTGCATGGCTCAGAGCTGGGCTTTGCTAGACACCACTGGAGCTGAACATTGCTATCAAGTCTCTAAGCTGAGCTTTCCGGGATAATATCGAAGCTGAGTATTGCTAGGACAGCTCTGAGCTGGGCTTTACTAGGTGATATTGATGTTCAGCGTTAGTAAGACAGCTCGGAGCTGGGTTTTGCTGGATAATATCAAAGCTGAGACTTGCTAGGACAGCTCTGAGCTGAGCTTTTCTAGGTAATACTGACGCTGAGAATGGCAAGGACAGCTCTAAGCTGGGCTTTTCTGGTTGATATCAAAGCTGAGCATCACTAGCACAGCTCAGAGCTAAGTTTCACTGGATAATGTTGTAGCTGAGCTTTCCTAGGACAGCTCAGAGCTGGGCTTTGCTGGATAATATCAAAGCTGAGACTTGATAGCACAGCTCTGAGCTGAGCTTTTCTACGTAATATCGAGCTGAGTATTGCTAGGACAGCTCTGAGCTGGGCTTTCCTAGGTAATATTGATGTTCAGCATTACTAAGACAGCTCAGAGTTGACCTTTGCTGGATAATATCAAAACTGAGCATTGCTAGGACAGCTCTGAGTTGAGATTTCCTATCTAATTTTGTAGTTGAGACTTGATAGCACAGCTCTGAGCTGAGCTTTTCTACGTAATATCGAGCTGAGTATTGCTAGGACAGCTCTGAGCTGGGCTTTCCTAGGTAATATTGATGTTCAGCATTACTAAGACAGCTCAGAGCTGGGTTTTGCTGGATAATATCAAAGCTGAGCATTGCTAGGACAGCTCTGAGTTGAGATTTCCTATCTAATTTTGTAGCTGAGACTTGCTAGCACAGCTCAGAGTTGATATTTTCTAGGCAATATCGAAGCTGAGTATTACTAAGACAGCTCTGAGCTGGGCTTTCCTAGGTAATATTGATGTTCAGCATTACTAAGACAGCTCAGAGCTGGGCTTTGCTGGATAATATCCAAGCTGAGCATTGCTGGGACAGCTCAGAACTGAGCTTTTCTAGGTAATATCAAAGCTGAGCATTGCTAGGACAGCTCTGAGCTGAGCTTTGCTGGATAAAATCAAAGCTGAGCATTGCTAGGACAGCTCTGAGCTGAGCTTTTCTAGGTAATACTGACGCTGAGAATTGCAAGGACAGCTCTAAGCTGGGCTTTTCTGGTCGATATCAAAGCTGAGCATCGCCAGCACAGCTCAGAGCTAAGTTTCACTGGATAATGTTGTAGCTGAGCGTTCCTAGGACAGCTCAGAGCTGACCCTTACTGGAAAATATCAAAGCTGAGACTTGCTAGCACAGCTCAGAGCTGAGCTTTCCTAGATAATATCAAAGCTGAGTATTGCTAGGACAGCTCTGAGCTGAGCTTTGCTGAGAATACTGTAGCTGAGCATCGCTAGCACAGCTCAGAGCTGGGCTTTCCTAGATAATATCGAAGCTGAGCATCGCTAGCACAGCTCTGAGCTGAGCTTTTTCTATGTAATATTGAGCTGAGTATTGCTAGGACAGCTCTGCGCTGGGCTTTCCTAGGTAATATTGATGTTCAGCGTTAGTAAGACAGCTCAGAGCTGGGTTTTGCTGGATAATATCAAAGCTGAGCATTGCTGGGACAGCTCTGAGTTGAGATTTCCTATCTAATTTTGTAGCTGAGACTTGCTAGCACAGCTCAGAGTTAATATTTTCTAGGCAATATCGAAGCTGAGTATTACTAAGACAGCTCTGAGCTGGGCTTTGCTGGATAATATCAAAGCTGAGCATTGTTAGGTCAGCTCAGAACTGAGCTTTTCTAGGTAATATTGACACTGAGAATTGCTAGGACAGCTCAGAGCTGAGCTTTGCTGCATAAAATCAAAGCTGAGCATTGCTAGGACAGCTCTGAGCTGAGCTTTTCTAGGTAATACTGACGCTGAGAATGGCAAGGACAGCTCTAAGCTGGGCTTTTCTGGTCGATATCAAAGCTGAGCATCACCAGCGCAGCTCAGAGCCGGACTCTGCTAGAAATTACCGAGGCCGAACGCTGTAGGCACGGCTCAGTAAGCATGGCCGGCAAAGCTTGACGCCGAGCACAGCTTGCGCGGCTCTAAGCCGGGCTTTGTTAGGGAATATCGAGGCTCAGAGCCGAAACTGGCTGGCACAGCTCCGAGCTGAGCTTTTCTAGGTCATGGCGAAGCCGGGCATTGCTAGGACGTCGTTAAGCTGGGCTTCGTTAGATAATATTGGAGCTGAGCGCTGCTCACCTGCCTTTAGGCTGGGCTTTGCTGGGTCATGCCAAGGCTTGGCCCAGCTGGGACCACTCAACTGGGGCATCCCGTGTCATCGGAGGGGCGGGGCCTCTCTTTTGCTTCCCAAATCCCTGAAATGCCCCCAATCCCAATCCTAATCCCGATCCCAATCCCAATCCCGATCCCGGTCCCAACGGAGTGTTTTGCTCCCTGGATCCGTGATATCCCCCCCCAATCCTCATCCCGATCGCCCCAATCCCGATCCGAATCCCCTCGATCCTGATCCCAATCTCCTCAATCCTGATCCTAATCCCCCTGATTCCAATCCCAATCCTCCCAATCCCGATCCCAATGGAGTGTTTTGGTCCCCAGATCCGTGATAACCCCCCCGATCCTGATCCTAATCCCAACCCCAACGGAGTGTTTTACTTCCTGGCTACGTTCAATCCCCGCAATCCTGGTTGTGATCCCCCTGATCCTAATCCCAATCTTCCTGATCCCGATCCAAATCCCCTCGATCCCGATCTTAATCCCCCTGATTCCAATCCCAATCCTCCCAATCCCAGTGCTTTGCTCCCGCAGTCCATGATATCCCCCCCTAATCCCAATCCCAAACCTCAATCTCAATCCCAATCCCAAACCCTCTGATCCCAATAACCCCAATCTGGATCCCAACGGAGTGCTTTAGTCCCCAGATCCATGATATACCCCCCCATCCCGATCCCAATCCCAATCCCAATGGAGTGTTTTCCTCCTCGGATCCATGATATCCCCCCAATCCTGATCCAAATCCCCTCAATCCTGATCCTAATCCCCCTGATTCCAATCCCAATCCTCCCAATCCCGCTCCCATTGGAGTGCTTTGCTCCCCGGATCCGTGATATCCCCCTCATCCCAATCCCAATCCCAACAGAGTGTTTTGCTCCTCGGATCCATGATATCCCTCCAATCCCGATCCAAATCCTCTCGATCCTGATCCTAATCCCCCTGATTCCAATCCCAATCCTCCCAATCCCAATCCCAATGGAGTGTTTTGCTCCCTCAGTCCATGATATCCCCCCGATCCTAATCCCAATCTTCCTGATCCCGATCCCAATCCTCCCACCCAGACCCTAATCCCCCTGATTCCAATCCCAATCTTCCCAATCCCACTCCCAATGGAATGCTTCGCTCCCCAGATCCATGATATCCCCCCTATCCCAATCCCAATCCCAATCCCAATCCCAATGGAGTGTTTTCCTCCTTGGATCCATGATATCCCCCCAATCCCGATCCCAATCCCCCTGATCCTGATCCCAGTCCCAAGGGTGGTTTTTGCTCCCTGGATCCCTGCAATCCCCCCATTCCCAGTCGTAATCTGAGCCCCATCCCAGTTGAATCCTGCCCCAATCCCAGTTGAATCCCACCCCAATCCCAGTTGAATCCCGCCCCAATCCCAGTTGAGTCCTGCCCCCATTCCAGTTGAATCCTGCCACCATCCCGGTCAGAATACCGGCCCCATCCCAGTTGGAATCCCACCCCAATCCCTGTTGGAATCCATCCCCAATCCTGGTTGAATCCCACGCCAAACTCAGTCGAATCCCACCCCAATCCCAATTGGAATCCAGCCCCCAACCCAGTCAAATCCCTCCCCAATCCCAGTTGAATCCCGCCCCAATCCCATCTGAATCCCGCCCCAATCCCAGTTGAATCCTGCCCCAATCCCAGTTGAATCCTGCCCCAATCCCAGTCAAATCCCACCCCCATCCCAGTCAAATCCCAGCCCATCCCAGTCGGAATCCCGCCCCAATCCCCGTTGAATTCCACCCCAATCCCAGTCAGAATTCCACCCCCATCCCCGTTGAATCCCGCCCCAATCCCAGTTGAATTCCACCCCAATCCCAGTCGAATCCCGCCCCCATCCCAGTCAAATCCCAGCCCATCCCAGTCGGAATCCCGCCCCAATCCCAGTTGGAATCCCGCCCCGCTCCTGGTCAAATCCCACCCCCGCATCCCCATTGGCTCCCACCTGGCTCCGCCTCCCATCGCCACCAGCAGCCGCCTGGAGATGGAAAAAATCCCGGTTAAGGTCAAAGGAGCGGCCAAGGGGAATGAACCCCATTGGCTATTGACCCGATTGGTTATTGATCCCATTGGTTATTGATCCGATTGGTTATTGATCCTATTGGCTATTGATCCGATTGGTTATTGACCCTTTTAGTTATCAATCCTATTGGGTTTTCACCCTATTGATTATTGATCTTATTGGTTATTGACCCTATTGGTTATTGATCTTATCAGTTATTGACCCCACTGAATATTGATCCTATTGGTTATGGATCCTCTTGGTTATTGGCCCTATTAATTATTGATTCTATTGATTATTGACCCTTTTGGTTATCAATCCTATTGGTTATTGAGCTTATTAATTATTGACCCTACTGATTATTGATCCTATTGCTTCTCGGTCCTATTAATTATTGATTCTATCGGTTATACACCCTATTAGTTACCAATCCTATTGATTATTGATCTTAGTAGTTATTAACCCTACTGTTTATCAATCCTATTGGTTAGCGATTCGATCCTATTGGTTATTGATCCTATTGGTTCTCAGTCCTATTAATCATTGATTCTATTGATTATTGACCCTACAGATTATCGATCCTATTGCTTCTGGGTCTTATTATTAATTCTATTGGTTATTGACCCTATCGCCTATTGATCACCCTCCTAATAAGGCCAGGGTGGGGGAGGGGACATCCCAGCTCTGAACTGAGGCAAGAAACGGCGATTTGGGGCCCTGCCCCGCCCCCTCCCGCCGTGGCCAATTTCTGCAGAAATTTACCCGAATTTGGGGAAGCGTGGGGGAGGTGACGCCTGGCTGCCTTTTTCCACCTGGGGGTGGCCCTTGACGGGTTTTTTTGGTTAATTAATCGTTATTTCTGGTGGTGTGTCTTTTTTTTTTTTGGAGGTTGGGCTCAGGATGAAGCTCAGTGGCCAAAAACGCCGGCACGGACCCAAAAATCTCCGTTACGAAGCCAAAAATCTCCCTTGTGAACCCCAAAATCTCCATTATGAAGCCAAAGATCTGCCTTACAAAGCCAAAAATCTGCGTTATGGATCTTCAAACTCCAGCATGGACCCAAAAATCTTCATTCTGGACCCAAAAATCTCCATTACGGACTCAAAAATCACCATTTTGGACCCAAAGATCTTCATTATGGACCCAAAAATCTCCATTATGGACCCAGAACTTCATTGTGGACCCCAAAATCTTCATTTTGGACCCCAAAATCTCCATTGTGGACCCAGAACTTCATTCTGGACCCAAAAATCTTCATTACGGACCCAAATCATCATTATGGATCCAAAAATCTTCATTTTGGACCCCAAAATCTCCATTATGGACCCAAAAATCTTCATTACGGACCCAGAACTTCATTGTGGATCCCCAAATCCTCATTTTGGACCCAAAAATCCTCTTTATGGACCCCAAAAATCCAGTATGGTCGCCAAAATACCTATTATGGACCCAAAAATAGCTATTATGACCCAAAAATAGCTATTATGGACCCAAAAATGCCATCGAGGCTTGAGGCCTCCATGAAGGACCCCAAATTTCCATTATAGACCTAAAAATGTCACTTGTGGACCCAAAATCACTGTGACGGACCCAAGATCGCCGTGATGGACCCAAACCCTCCGGAATTCACCCCAAAATTCCACCACAGATGGAAGGGCAGCAGGATGGATCAAAAATGACCCTTTTGGACTCAAAATTCCAGCATCATCCCCGAGGATCCGTCCCGGACCCAAAAATCTCCAGTACGGACCCAAAAATCCAACCGTTGGCGCCAAGGTCTGGGGTGTTGACCCAAAATCGCCGGAATTGAGCCCGAATCTCTAGCGTGGACTTAGAAATAGGGTGGACAATGTGTGGGGCTGAGGAGAGGTGTGGGGCAGGAATAGATGTGGAGCAGGGATAGCTGTGGGGCAGGGAGGGCTATAGGGCAATGGATAGCTGTGGGGCTGGGATAGCTGTGGGGCAGGGCTAGCTGTGGGTCGGGGTTAGCTGTGGGGCAGGGAGAGCTGTGGGTCACAGTTACCTGTGGGGCAGGGATAGCTGTGGGGCTGGGCTAGCTGTGGGTCGGGGTTAGCTGTGGGGCAGGGATAGCTGTGGGTCAGGGATAGCTGTGGGGCTGGGCTAGCCATGGGGCAGGAATAGCTGTGGGGCAGGGATAGCTGTGGGTCGGGGTTAGCTGTGGGTCGGGGTTAGTGGTGGGGCAGGGATAGCTGTGGGGCAGGGATAGCTGTGGGTCACAGTTACCTGTGGGGAAGGGCTAGCTGTGGGGCAGGGAGAGCTGTGGGGCAGGGAGAGCTATAGGGCAACGGATAGCTGTGGGGCCAGGATAGCTGTGGGGCTGGGATAGCTGTTGTTGAGGGCTAGCTATGGGGCAGGAATAGCTGTGGGTCACAGATAACTGTGGGGCTGGGCTAGCCATGGGGCAGGAATAGCTGTGGGTCACGGTTAGCTGTTGGTGAGGGCTAGCTGTGGGGCAGGGATAGCTGTGGGGCAGGGAAAGCTGTGGGTCAGGGAGAGCTATAGGGCAGCGGATAGCTGTGGGTCAAGGATAGCTGTGGGGCAAGGAAAGCTGTGGGGCAGGGAGAGCTATAGGGCAACGGATAGCTGTGGGGCCAGGATAGCTGTGGGGCAGGAATAGCTGTGGGCAGGGAGAGCTGTGGGTCACGGTTAGCTGCTGGTGAGGGCTAGCTGTGGGGCAGGGATAGCTGTGGGGCAGGGAAAGCTGTGGGTCAGGGAGAGCTATAGGGCAGCGGATAGCTGTGGGTCAAGGATAGCTGTGGGGCAGGGAAAGCTGTGGGGCAGGGAGAGCTATAGGGCAACAGATAGCTGTGGGGCCAGGATAGCTGTGGGGCAGGAATAGCTGTGGGGCAGGGATAGCTGTGGGGCAGGGAGAGCTATAGGGCAACGGATAGCTGTGGAGCCAGGGTAGCTGTGGGTCGGGGTTAGCTGTGGGGCTGGGGACAGCCATGGGGCAGGGATAGCTGTGGGGCTGGGGTAGCTGTGGGTTGGGGTTAGCTATGGGGCAGGGAGAGCTGTGGGGCAGGGCTAGCTGTAGGGCAACAGATAGCTGTGGGGCCAGTATAGCTGTGGGTCGGGGATAGCTGTGGGGCTGGGAATAGCCGTGGGGCAGGAATAGCTGTGGGGCTGGGATAGCTGTTGTTGAGGGATAGCTGTGGGGCTGGGCTAGCCATGGGGCAGGAATAACTGTGGGGCAGGGATAGCTGTGGGTCACGGTTAGCTCTCGGTGGGGCTAGCTGTGGGGCAGGGGTAGCTGTGGGGCACAGAAAGCTGTGGGTCAGCGCTAGCAATGGGTCAGGGACAGCTGTGGGTCGGGGTTAGCTGTGGGGCAGGGAAAGCTGTGGGTCAGAGCTAGCTGTGGGGCAGGGCTAGCTGTGGGGCAGGCATAGCCATGGGTCAGGGATAGCTGTTGTTGAGGGCTAGCTGTGGGGCAGGGAGATCTGTGGGGCAGGGAGAGCCATGGGTTGGGAATAGCTGTGGGGCTGGGGCAGCTGTGGGTCACGGTAACCTGTGGGGTCAGGGATAGTTGTGGGTCGGGGATAGCTGTGGGTCGGGGATAGCTGTGGGGCAGGGACAGCCGTGGGGCTGGGGACAGCCATGGGGCAAGGGCTAGTTGTGGGTCAGGGCTAGCTGTGGGTTGGGGAGAGCTGTGGGGCAGAGAAATCTGTGGGTCAGGGACAGCAATGGGGCCAGCATAGATGTGGGTCACGTTTAGCTGTGGGTCACGTTTAGCTGTGGGTCAGGGTTAGCTGTGGGTCGAGGATAGCTGTGGGGCACAGAAGGCTGTGGGTCAGGGCTAGCAATGGGGCAGGGACAGCTGTGGGGCAGGGCTAGCTGTGGGGCAGGGATGGCTGTGGGGCAGGGATAACCATGAGGCAGATGATAGCCGTGGGGCAGAGATATCTATGGGGCAGGAACATCCTTGGTTCTGGGCATATCTGTGGGGCTGGATCTAGCCGTGGGTCAGGGACAGCCGTGGGGCTGGGGACTGCCGTGGGGCTAGAGATTGATGTTGACTTGGTGTCTCATCACCTCCCCATCCTATGGGGCAGAAGTTCTTCCCCATCCTATGGGGCAGGAGTTTTTCCCCCAACCTATGGGGCAGGAGTTCCTCCCCATCCTATGGCGCAGGAGTTCCTCCACTAACCCTATGGGGCAGGAGTCCTTCTGCTCACCCTATGGGGCAGAAGCTCTTCACCCATCCTATGGGGCAGGAGTTCCTCCCCATCTTATGGGGCAGAAGTTCTCCCATCCTATGGGGCAGGAGTTCCTCCCCATCCTATGGGGCAGAAGTTCTTCCCCATCCTATGGGGCAGGAGTTCCTCCCCATCCTATGGGGCAGAAGTTCTCCCATCCTATGGGGCAGGAGTTCCTCCCCATCCTATGGGGCAGAAGTCCTTCCCCCATCCTATGGGGCAGGAGTTCTTCTGCTAACCCTATGGGGCAGGAGTTCCTCCCCATCCTATGGGGCAGAAGTCCTTCCCCCATCCTATGGGGCAGGAAACCTTCTCCGCCCCACGGGACCGAGTTCCTCCTGCCCCGCCGCTCGCCGTGGGGCTCGCCTGACCCCCTCCTCTTCCTGCCCCACAGCCACCTCCTCGGCTCCCACCGTCTTCCCCCTCAGCACTTGCTGTGGGGAGAGCACCGGCCCCCTGGCGGTGGCGTGTTTGGTGACCGGTTACCTCCCCCCGCCCGTCACCATCACCTGGGGCGGGGCCACCACCGGCGTCACCACCTTCCCCCTCACCCGCGAGTCGGGCTCCGGCCTTCACCGCCTCAGCAGTCAACTCCTCCTGCCCCACGGCGCCCACGACCAGACCTACACCTGCACCGTCACCCACCCCCCCACCAGCAGCACCATCAACAAGAAGGTCAAAGGTAAGGGGGGGGGGAAGAGGGGGAGGGGGCGGGGGAGGGCCTCAAGACCCATTGGACGATGGAAGGTCCTCCCCCAGCCCCATAACTCATGGGGTGAGGTGGGATGTCCTCCAGTCCCATTGGACCATGGAAGGTCCTCCCCCAGCCCCATAACTTCTTCAATGGGGTGGGATGTCCCCAAGACCCATTGGGTGATGGAAGCTCCTCCCCCAGCCCCATAACTCATGCGGTGAGGTGGGATGTCCCAAAGATCCATTGGACCATGGAAGCTCCTCCCCCAGCCCCATAACTCATGGGGTGAGGTGGGACGTCCCCGAGACCCACTGAACGATGGAAGCTCCTCCCCCAGCCCCATAACTTCTTCAATGGGGTGGGACGTCCTCCAAAACCCATTGGCCCATGGAAGCTCCTCCCCCAGCCCCATAGCTCATGGGGTGATGTGGGACGTCCTCCAGTCCCATTGGACCATGGAAGCTCCTCCCCCAGCCCCACAACTTCTTCAATGGGGTGGGACGTCCTCCAACACCCATTGGCCCATGGAAGCTCCTCCCCTCTTGCCATGACCCATGCCATGAGGTTGGACATCCCCAAGGCCCATTGGCCCATGGAAGCTCCTCCCCCAGCCCCACAACTTCTTCAGTGGGGTGGGACATCCCCAAGGCCCGTTGGCCCATGGAAGCTCCTCCCCCAGCCCCACAACTTCTTCAGTGGGGTGGGACATCCCCAAGGCCCGTTGGCCCATGGAAGCTCCTCCCCCAGCCCCATAACTCATGCCATGTCCTCCAAGACCCGTCGCCCTACGGAAAGTTCTGTCGGCCCCATAACTTCTTCCATCAGGTGGAACGTCCCCCAAGCCCCATTGGCCAATGGAAGCTCCTCCCCCCCCCGCCCCCCCCCTAACTTCCTCCTCCTCCCTTCCGGCGCAGCGTGCAGAGGGCCGGCCACGCCCATCCCGCCCGAGGTCCAGATCCTCTACACCACTTCCTGCAGCCCCACGTTGGGCGAGGAGTCGGTGGAGCTCTTCTGCCTCATCACCGGCTTCACCCCGGCCACCGTGGAAGTGGAATGGTTGGTTGACGGGATCCCCGATCTTCTACTGGTCACTCAGACGTCGCCGCGGCGAGAAGAAGGTGCCGCCACCTACTCCGTCACCAGCCGTACCAACGTCAGCCACACCGAGTGGTTGGAAGGGAAGACCTTCACCTGCCGCGTCAGACATCCCGCCTCCGGCACCATCGTCCAGGACCACGCCCGGGCCTGCTCAGGTGAGGACGTGGGTGTGGCACGGGGCGGGGAGGTGGCGCCGGTGGAGAAGGTCGCGTGGTCGTGGTGGGTGGTGTGGGTGGAGAAGGTTGTGTGGTCGTGGTGGCACCGGTGGAGAAGGTTGAGTGGTCGTGGTGGCACCGGTGGAGAAGGTTGTGTGGTTGTGGTGAGACCAATGGAGAAGGTCACATGGTCGTGGTGGCACCGGTGGAGAAGGTTGAGTGGTCGTGGTGGCACCGGTGGAGAAGGTTGAGTGGTTGTGGTGGGTGGTGTCGGTGGAGAAGGTTGTGTGGTCGTGGTGGCACCGGTGGAGAAGGTTGAGTGGTTGTGGTGGCACCGGTGGAGAAGGTTGTGTGGTTGTGGTGAGACCAATGGAGAAGGTCACATGGTCGTGGTGGCACCGGTGGAGAAGGTTGCGTGGTCGTGGTGGGTGGCACCGGTGGAGAAGGTCGCATGGTGGTGGTGAGTGCCACCGGTGGAGAAGGTTGCGTGGTCACGGTGACACCGGTGGAGAGGATCATGTGGTTGGGGTGACACCGGTGGAGAAGACCGTGTGGTTGGGGTGACACCGGTGGAGAAGGTTGCGTGGTCACGGTGGCACCGGTGGAGAAGATCATGTGGTCATGGTGGCACCGGTGGAGAAGGTCGCATGGCCGTGGTGAATGTCACCGGTGGAGAAGGTGGTGTGGGGATGGTGGGTGGCACCGGTGGAGAAGCTCCCATGGCCGTGGTGGCTCTCACCGGTGGAGAAGTTCGCGTGACCATGACGGCTTCCACCAATGACACCCGTGCGGGATATTTCACGCCCGCGGTGCCTTCCGGAAGGTCCCGCGACCAGGACGAGCCTCCCCGGTATCACCAGTAACCCCCACCCACGAGCACTGGGCGGGAGGAAGGGGGCCACCACCGCCCCTCCCCCCTCCTCACCTCCCCCGCTCCCCCCCCCCCCGCAGGCCTGGAACCCCCCAACGCCAGCAACATCGTCCTCTACGTCCTCCCGCCCGACGTGGCCGACCTCTACATCACCCGCCACCCCAAAGTCCGTTGCTTGGCCACCAACTTGCCGAGCGATTCCGGTTTCCAGCTCTTCTGGATCAAGGAGAAACCGGGTGTCCTCAACCCCGAATTCTTGGATCTCCAAGAACAATTTAACGGCACCTACACGGCCACCAGCACCTTGACCATCTCCACCCAAGACTGGGAAGCCGGCGAGCGGTTCACCTGCATGGTGAAACACGACGAGCTCCAGGTGCCGCTCAACAGGAGCATCTCCAGGCAGGGAGGTGAGTGTCTTCTCCAAACCACGCCCCCCCCACCCCCACCCCCACCCCCAAAAAAAAACCCCACCAAACCCTTCTATTTTGGCCGACGCCGACCGTCTTCTTCTCGTAGGCAAGGTCTCCCCGCCTCTCATCTTCCTCTTGGCGCCTCACGCCGAGGAGATGACTCAACCCGTGGTCACCATCACTTGCCTGGTTCACGGTTTCCAACCGCCCAACGTCCAGATCCAATGGCTGAAGAACCACGAGAACGTCGGCGAAGACCATTACGTCACCACGCCGCCGCTGAAGGACGGGCCGAAGGAGAGCACCTTCTTCGTCTACAGCAAGATGACGGTCCCCAAAGCCAGCTGGTTGGGCGGCGACACCTACACCTGCATGGTGGTTCACGAAGGGTTGCCCATGAGGTTCACCCAACGGCAGATCTCGAAGAGTCCCGGTAATTAAAGGGGGTGGGGGGAGGGGAGAGCCCCCGACATCTTCAGCCCCCGCCCCAACGCTTTTGGAGGCGACCTTTGTGGCCGAGGAGTTTGCCGAGCTCGAAATAAAGCCAACCGGTCTCGTCTCGCACCGCCAAGGTCTCCGCGGCGTGGTGTCTTTCGGCGGCGGTGGGAAGGGGGTTGGGTCGAGGCGGGGGTGGGGAGAGGGAGGGGGCGGGGCAAGAAGGAAAAGGTTGGCGCCTGAGTGGAGAAGGCGGGGCTCGGAGTCCCACCGAGGAGCACGGTTGCAACGTGGAAGGGGTTGGAGATGTTCTGCCGAAAGATGGGGGCCAAGGCCACGCCCAACCGCGGCTGAAGAGTCGGCCAAGGGGTGTGGTTAAAGGGTGGCCCGGCCAACCGGCTATCTCATTGGAGCATCTCCCAACCCTTCCATGGGGCCAATGGTGTCCTCTTCTCCAGAGGGGGCGTGGGCGGTGTCTCACGTGTCCTCCAACCCCTGGGTGGGGTTTTGGAGGTTGGAGCAGCCCCGCCCACCCCAGGTGGGGGTTACTGGTGGTGCCGCCACGCCTTGGGGTGGGGGGAGGGTGGGGCCCGGTGGGAGGGGCGGAGGAGGAGAGGTCAGGGAGGTGGTTGAGTGGAAGGTGGATGGAGGAGTGATTGGTGATTGGATGGATGGGTGCTTGAGTGGTTGGTTGGTTGGGTGGTTGGTTGAATGGTTGGTTGGGTGGTTGGATGGTTGGTTGGGTGGTTGGTTGGTTGGATGGTTGGTTGGATGGTTGGGTGGGTGGTTGGATGGTTGGATGGTTGGTTGGTTGGTTGGATGGTTGGTTGGTTGGTTGGATGGTTGGATGGTTGGTTGGATGGTTGGGTGGGTGGTTGGATGGTTGGTTGGTTGGTTGGATGGTTGGATGGTTGGTTGGATGGTTGGGTGGGTGGTTGGATGGTTGGTTGGTTGGTTGGATGGTTGGATGGTTGGTTGGATGGTTGGGTGGGTGGTTGGATGGTTGGATGATTGGATGGTTGGCTGGGTGGTTGGTTGGGTGGTTGGAAGGTTGGTTGGCTGGTTGGTTGGGCGGTTGGATGGGTGGCTGGTTGGCTGGTCGGTTGGAAGGTTGGTTGGATGGATGGTTGGGTGGTTGGAAGTTTGGTTGGTTGGTTGGAAGGTTGTTTGGGTGGTTGGTTGGATGGTCGGTTGGTTGGAAGGTTGGTTGGGTGGTTGGGTGGTTGGTTGGATGGTTGGTGGGTGGTTGGAAGGTTGGGTGGGTGGTTGGTTGGATGATTGGTTGGGTGGTTGGTTGGATGGTTGGAAGGTTGGCTGGATGTTTGGTTGGTTGGATGGTTTGTTGGTTGGATTATTGGTTGGAAGGTTGGTTGGATGGTTGATTGGACAGTTGGAAGGTTGGTTGGTTGGTTGGAAGTTTGGTTGGGTGGGTGGGTGGGTGGGTGGAAGGTTGGTTGGATGGTTGGTTGGTTGGGTGGATGGTTGGTTGGATGGTTGTGTGGTTGGCTGGTTGGTTGGGTGGGTGGTTGGAAGGTCGGTTGGAAGGTCGGTTGGTTGGCTGGTTGGATGGTTGGTTGGATGGTTGGTTGGTTTGTTGGGTGGTTGGTTGGAAGGTTGGTTGGCTGGTTGGCTGGTTGGTTGGGTGGGTGGTTGGTTGGGTGGATGGTTGGTTGGATGGTTGTGTGGTTGGCTGGTTGGTTGGCTGGTTGGCTGGTTGGTTGGGTGGTTGGTTGATCGGTCAGTCGGCTGGTGATGGAGGAGGAGATGTCTTGGAGGTGGCTGAGTGGAGGGTGGGTGGATTGGCTGACTGGCTGCTGGATTGGTTAACAGATTGGTTGGCTGGATGGTCAGCTGGTTAATGGGCGGGTCGGTTGGTTGGATGGTCGGTTAAGTGGTTAAGGGGTTGGTTGGTTGGCCGGATGGTCGGCTGGCTGGTTGGTCGGTTAATGGGTTGGTTGGTTGGTTGGATGCTCAGTCGGCTGGTTGGTTGGTTGGTTGGTTGATGCACTGGTTGGTTGGTTGGTTGGTTGGTTGGCTGATTGGTTGGTCGCTGGGTTGGTTGGGGACAGGGAGATGGTGAGTGGCTGGTTGGGTGGGCTAGCTGCTTGGTTGGGTTCTGAGAGATGAGACGGTGGGTGGTTGGTTGGATCGTTGGTTGGATGGGTGGCTGGTTGGTTGGGTGGGTGGGTGGGTGGGTGGGTGGATGGATGGTTGGGTGGTTGGTTGGATCGTTGGGTGGTTGGTTGGATGGTTGGATGGTTGGTTGGATGGTTGGATGGTTGGTTGGATCGTTGGGTGGTTGGTTGGATGGTTGGATGGTTGGTTGGATCGTTGGGTGGTTGGTTGGATGGGTGGTTGGGTGGTTGGTTAGATGGGTGGATGGGTGGGTGGTTGGATGGGTGGTTGGTTGGATCGTTGGGTGGGTGGTTGGATGGTTGGATCGTTGGGTGGTTGGTTGGATGGTTGGGTGGTTGATTGGATGGTTGGTTGGATCGTTGGGTGGTTGGTTGGATGGTTGGATGGATGGTTGGTTGTATCGTTGGATGGTTGGTTGGATCGTTGGGTGGTTGGTTGGATGGTTGGATGGTTGGGTGGTTGGTTGGATGGGTGATTGGTTGGATGGATGGTTGGTTGGTTGGATTGTTGGGTGGTTGGTTGGATGGGTGGTTGGTTGGATCGTTGGGTGGCTGGTTGGATGGTTGGGTGGTTGGGTGGTTGGTTGGATGGGTGATTGGTTGGATGGATGGTTGGTTGGAAGGTTGCATTGTTGATTGGAGGGTTGGTTGGTTGGAAGGTTGATTGGTTGGATGGTTGGATGGTTGGTCGAAGTCTACCAAGCTGTCTGGAGACCTCAGGGCAGGACAACCAGCCGGCCGGCCAATCCCCGGGGCCCCCAAAATGTCCCTCAAAAGAAGGCGGAGCCATCCCCGCCCACCCCTTGACCCCGCCCCCTTTGTCTCCTCAACAGGCGCCGACGTCTCGGCCGAGATTTGCTCGGAAGACGCCGACAAGGACCTGGACGGTCTTTGGGCAACCGTCGCCGTCTTCATCACCCTCTTCCTCCTCAGCGTCTGCTACAGCGCCACCGTCACCCTCTTCAAGGTGAGCGGCGAGGTCATGACCTTGGGCGGGGCCGTGACCTTGGGCGGGGCCCTTGGGGAACCACAACCCGACCTTGACCCGCCCCCTTTCTTTTGCCCCGCCCCACTCCCCCTCTCCCAGGTCAAGTGGCTTTTCTCCACCGTCCTTCACCTCAAACAAACGTCTGGCTCCGCCTACCGGGACGTCCTTAAGGAGGCGGTTTAGGGCGGAGCCTCCCCAAACGCCCTTTTTTTCACCCCAAATTGGGGCGGGGGGGCGTGTCCCCGCCCACCCCTCACACCCCCCCCCCCTCAATAAACCCGTCGGTCTTGAACCCCCCCGCCCCGGGGAGTCGGTCTTTGTTCTGCGGAGGGGGGCAGGATTTGGGGCGCTATGGGGCGCGATGGGGTGCTATGGGGCACAATGGGGCGCTATGGGGTGCTATGGGATGCAAAGGGTGCTATGGGGCCCGATAGGGTGCTATGGGATGCAAAGGGTGCTATGGGGCACGAGAGGTTGCTATGGGGTGCAAAGGGGTGCTATGGGGTGCTATGGGTCGGAAGGTTCAATGGGGCACAGTGGGGCACAATGGGGCACAATGGGGCTTGATAGGGTGCTATGGGGCACGGTAGGGTGCTATGGGGTGCAAAGGGTGCTATGGGGCATGATAGAGTGCTATGGGGCACAATAGGGTGCTACGGGGCACAATAGGGTGCTATGGGGCATGATAGGGTGCTATGGGATGTGATAGGGTGCTATGGGGCACAATGGGGTGTTATGGGGCACAATGGGGCGCTATAGGGTGCTATGGGATGCAAAGGGTGCTATGGGGCACAATAGGGTGCTATGGGGCACGATAGGGTGCTATGGGGCACAATAGGGTGCTATGGGGCACAGTGGGGTGCTGTGGGGCACAATAGGGTGCTTTGGGGCGCAAAGGGTGCTATAGGGCATGATAGGGTGCTATGGGGCACAATGGGGCACAATGGGGCTCGATATGGTGCCATGGGTCATGATAGTGTGCTATGGGGCACAGTAGGGTGCTATGGGGTGCTGTGGGGTGCTATGGGCTGCAAAGGGTGCTATAGGGCATGATAGTGTGCTATGGGGCACAATAGGATGCTATAGGGTGCTATGGGGTGAAAACGGTGCTATGGGGCATAATAAGGTGCTACGGGGCATGATAAGGTGCTATGGGGCACGGTAGGGTGCTATGGGGCATGATAGGGTGCTATGGGGTGCAATTCGATGCTATGGGGCACAATGGGGTGCTATGGGGCACGGTAGGGTGCTATGGGGCGCTATGGGGTGCTTTTAGGGTGCTATGGGGCACAGGGTTCTATGGGGCACAATGGGGTGCAGGTTGCAATGGGGTGCAATGGGATGTAATGGGGTGCTATGGGGTGCAGGGTGTGCTATAGGGTGCTTTAGCGTTCTATGGGGTGCTATGGGGTGCGATAAGGTGCTATGGGGTGCAATGGGGCACAATGGTGCACAATAGGGTGCTATGGGGCATGATAGGGCGCTATGGGGTGCGATAGGGTGCTATGGGGCACAGTAGGGCACAATAGGGTGCTATGGGGCATGATAGGGTGCTAAGGGCACAGTAGGGTGCTATGGGGCACAATAGGGTGCTATGGGGTGCTATGGGGTGCAAAGGGTGCTATAGGGCATGATAAGGTGCTTGGGGCACAATGGGGTGCTATGGGGCATGGTAGGCTGCTATGGGGCATGTTAGGGTGCAATGGGGCACAAAAGGGTGCTATGGGGCACAATAGGGTGCTATGGGGCACAATGGGGCACAATGGGGTGCTATGGGGCATGATAGGGCACTATGGGGCACAATGGGGTGCTATGGGGTGCGGGGTGTGCTATGGGGTGCTTTAGGGTGCTGTGGGGCACAATGGGGTGCTATGAAGTGCTATGGGGCGCGATAGGGTGCTATGGGGCGCAGGGTGCAATGGGGTGTAATGGGGTGCTTTGGGGTGCTATGGGGCACTATGGGGCTTGATAGGGTGCTATGGGGCTTGATAGGGTGCTATGGGGCACTATGGGGCACTATGGGGCACGATAGGGTCCTATGGGGCGCAATAGGGTGCTATGGGGCACTATGGGGCATGATAGGGTCCTATGGGGCGCAATAGGGTGCTATGGGGCACTATGGGGCATGATAGGGTGCTATGGGCCGCAATAGGGTGCTATGGGGCGCAGGGTGCAAGGGGGTGTAATGAGGTGCTTTAAGGTGCTATGGGGCGCTGTGGGGCACGATAGGGTGCTATGGGGCGCAATAGGGTGCTATGGGGCACTATGGGGCATGATAGGGTGCTATGGGGCGCAATAGGGTGCTATGGGGCGCAATAGGGTGCTATGGGGTGCAGGGTGTTTTAGGGTTCTACGGGGCACTATGGGGCATGATAGGGTGCTATGGGGTGCAATAGGGTGCTGTGGGGCACAATGGGGAGCAATGGGGTGCAATAGGGTGCTGTGGGGCACAATGGGGTGCTATGGGGCTGCCAAGGCCCCGCAGCGGGTCCTGGGTGCTCCCCTGGGACCAACCTGGGTGCCGGGTGGGAAAGGGGAAGTTTGGGGGGGGTTGGGGAGGGGGTGGGGGAGGGGCCCCATTGCATCATTTCCCAGAGAGCCGTGGGGCAGAGGAGCAAGGGCTCCACGCCGTGGCTATGGGGCAGGAGAGGGCTCGCCGTGGGGCAGAGGGTCTGGAGCCGCGAGCCACGCCGGTAGGGCCGGACGCCTTTTCTGTGGGGCTGGGAGGTGTGGGGTGGGGTGGGGGGGGGTGTCCCTATGGGGGTGGGGGGAGTCCATATGGGGCAAGGGGGGGCCCTATGGGGCAGGGGTGGGGGGGTCTTATGGGGCAGGGGGGTCCTATGGGGCAGAGGTGGACTATGGGGTCCCTATGGGACAGGGGGGATCTATGGGGCAGGGAGGTCTCTATGGGGCAGAGGGCTTCTATGGGGCAGAGGTGGAATATGAGGTCCCTATGGGGCAGGGGGGGACTTATGGGGCAGAGACCTATGGAGCAGAGGTGGACTATGGGGTCCCTATGGGGCAGGGAATTCCTACGGGGCAGAGGGCTTCTATGGGGCAGAGGTGGAATATGAGGACTCTATGGGGCAGGGGGGGATCTATGGGGCAGGGGGTTGCTATGGGGTAGGGGGTAACTACCCTATAGATAATGGGGGAGGATCTATGGGGCAAGGGGCAGCTAGGAAGGAGCAAGGAGGACTTATGGGGCAGGGGCTCCCTATGGGGCAGGGGGCAGCTAAGCTGTAGTATGGGGTCCCTGTGGGGCAGGGGTCCCTATAGGGCAGGGCATTCCTATAGGGCAGGAGGAGCTAAGCTGGAGTATGGGGTCCCTATAGGGCAGGGGGTCCCTATGGGGCAGGGGTCCCTATGGGGCAGGGGTTCCTATGGGGAAGGGGTTCCTATGGGGCAGCTAAGCTGCAGTCTGGGGTCCCTATAGGGCAGGGGGTCCTATGGGGCAGGGGTCAGCTAAGCTGTAGTATGGGGTCCCTATGGGACAGGGGGTCCTATGGGGCAGGGGTTCCTGTGGGGCAGGGGTCAGCTAAGCTGTAGTATGAGGTTCTATGGGGCAGGGGTTCCTATAGGGTAAGGGGTTCCTGTGGGGCAGGGAGGAGCTGATCTGTAGTATGGGGTCCCTATGGGGCAGGGGACCCTATGGGGCAGGGGTTCCTATAGGGCAGGGAGGGACCTAAGCTGTAGTATGGGGTCCCTGTGGGGCAGGAGGTCCCTATGGGGCAGGGGTGAGCTAAGCTGTAGTATGGGATTCCTATGGGGCAGGGGTTCCTATGGGGCAGGGGTGAGCTAAGCTGTAGTATGGGGTCCCTATGGGGCAGGGGTCCCTATAGGGCAGGGGGTCCCGATGGGGCAGGGGTCCCTAGAGGGTAGGGGGTAGCAAGGCTGGATCAGGCGTTCCCTATAGGGCAGGGGGTCCTATGGGGCAGCTAAGCTGTAGTATGGGGTCCCTATGGGGCAAGGGGTCCTATAGGGCAGGGGTCCCTATGGGGCAGGGGTCAGCTAAGCTGTAGTATGGGATTCCTATAGGGCAGGGCTTCCTATGGGGCAGGGGTTTCTATGGGGCAGGGGTTCCCTATGGGGCAGAGCCTCCTATGGGGCAGAGGGGAGCTAAGCTGCAGTATGGGGTCCCTATGGGGCAGGAGGTCCCTGTGGGGCAGGGGTCAGCTAAGCTGTAGTAGAGGATTCCTATGGGGCAGGGGACCCTATAGGGTAGGGGGTAGCAAGGCTGGATCAGGTGTTCCCTATAGGGCAGGGGGTCCTGTGGGGCAGGGTTTCCTATAGGGCAGGGGGTCCCTATGGGGCAGCTAAGCTGTAGTATGGGGCCCCTATGGGGCAGGGGTTCCTATGGGGCAGGGGTCAGCTAAGCTGTAGTATGGGATCCCTATGGGGCAGGGGACCCTATGGGGAAGGGGTTCCTATAGGGCAGGGGGTCCCTATGGGGCAGGGGGCAGCTAAGCTGTAGTATGGGATTCCTATAGGGCAGGGGTTCCTATGGGGCAGGGGTTCCTATAGGGCAGGGGTCAGCTAGGCTGTAGTATAGGATCCCTATGGGGCAGCAGTCTATGGGGCAGGGGTCCCTATGGGGCAGGGGTCAGCTAAGCTGTAGTATGGGATTCCTATAGGGTTCCCTATGGGGCAGAGCCTCCTATGGGGCAGAGGGGACCTGAGCTGTAGTATGGGGTCCCTATAGGGCAGGAGGTCCCTATGGGGCAGGGGTCAGCTAAGCTGTAGTAGGGGATTCCTATAGGGCAGGGGTTTCTATGGGGCAGGGGTCCCTATGGGGCAGGGGTCAGCTAAGCTGTAGTATGGGATTCCTATAGGGTTCCCTATGGGGCAGAGCCTCCTATGGGGCAGAGGGGACCTGAGCTGTAGTATGGGGTCCCTATAGGGCAGGAGGTCCCTATGGGGCAGGGGTCAGCTAAGCTGTAGTAGGGGATTCCTATAGGGCAGGGGTTTCTATGGGGCAGGGGTCCCTATGGGGCAGGGGTCAGCTAAGCTGTAGTATGGGATTCCTATAGGGTTCCCTATGGGGCAGAGCCTCCTATGGGGCAGAGGGGAGCTAAGCTGTAGTATGGGGTCCCTATGGGGCAGGGCTTCCTATAGGATAGGAGTTTCTATGGGGCGGGAGGTCCCTATGGGGCAGGGAACGCTATGGGGCAGGGGACGCTATGGGGCAGGGGTTGCAGTAGGGTGCAGAGCGGTGCTGGGGGGCGGCACAGCGGCACCTTGGGGTGCTCTTGGGGTGCAATTAGGGTGCAGGGAGGTCCCTTGGGGTGCAATTAGGCACCCTGGGGTGCTCTTGGGGTGCCAAGAGGTGCCTTGGGATGCTCTTGGGGTGCTCTTGGGGTGCTTTTGGGGTGCAGGGAGGTCCTTTGGGGTGCAATTAGGCACCCTGGGGTGCTCTTGGGGTGCTCTTAGGGTGCAGAGTGGTCTTTTGGGGTGCAATTAGACACCCTGGGGTGCTCTT
Source organism: Buteo buteo (assembly GCF_964188355.1). Taxonomy (NCBI): domain Eukaryota; kingdom Metazoa; phylum Chordata; class Aves; order Accipitriformes; family Accipitridae; genus Buteo; species Buteo buteo. Next base: position 132,039 of record NW_027439261.1, on the reverse strand, counting down.
GGGGTGTAATTAGGGTGCAGGGAGGTGCCTTGGGGTGCAAATCGGCACCCTGAGGTGCTCTTGGGGTGCTCTTGGGGTGCCAGGAGGTTCCTTGGGGTGCTCTTAGGGTGCCTTGGGGTGCAGGGAGGTGCACTTGGGGTGCACGTGGGTGCTTTTGGGGTGCAGGGAGGTCCCTTGGGGTGCAAATCGGCACCCTGGGGTGCTCTTGGGGTGCTCTTGGGGTGCAAAGAGGGTGCTTTTGGGGTGCTCTTGGGGTGCAGATGGGTGCTTTTGGGGTGCAGCCAGGTGCATCGAGGTGCACTCGGGGTGCTCTTAGGGCGCAGGTGGGTGTCTTGGGGTGCAATTTGGGTGCACGGAGGTGTCTTAGGGTGCACATGGGTGCTCTCAGGGTGCTTTTAGGGTGCAGAGAGATGCCTTGGGGTGCTCTTGGGGTGCAGATGGGTGCTCTTGGGGTGCACTGAGATGCCCTTAGGGTGCTCTTAGGGTGCCGGTGAATGTCTTGGGGTGCAGATGGGTGCTCTTAGGGTGCAGACACGTCCCTTGGGGTGCACAGGGGTGCTTTTAACGTGCTTTTAGGGTGCAGAGAGGTCCCTCAGGGTGCTCTTGGGGTGCCCTTAGGGTGCCCTTAGGGTGCAGGTGGGTCCCTTGGGGTGCAATTTGGGTGCACGGAGGTGCCTTGGGGTGCACATGGGTGGTTTTAGGGTGCAGATGGGTGTCCTGGGGTGCACTTAGGGTGCAGAGAGGTCCTTTAGGGTGCTCTTGGGGTGCTCTTAGGGTGCATAGAGGTCCCTTGGGGTGCACAGGGTTGCTCTTAGGTTGCTTTTAGGGTGCAGAGAGGTGCCTTGGGGTTCTCTTAGGGTGCAGGTGGGTCCCTTGGGGTGCAATTTGGGTGCAGGTGGGTCCCTTGGGGTGCAATTTGGGTGCACGGAGGTGTCTTGGGGTGCACATGGGTGGTTTTAGGGTGCAGATGGGTGCCTTGGGGTGCTCTTAGGGCGCAGATGGGTGTCTTAGGGTGCTCTTGGGGTGCACTTAGGGTGCGCTTAGGGTGCAAAGAGATGCCCTGGGGTGCAAATAGGGTGCAGATGGGTGTCTTGGGGTGCCCTTGGGGTGCTCTTAGGGTGCAGGTGGGTGTCTTGGGGTGCAATTTGGGTGCACGGAGGTGTCTTGGGGTGCACATGGGTGCTCTTAATGTGCTTTTAGGGTGCAGAGAGGTGCTCTTGGGGTGCAGATGGGTGTCTTGGGGTGCACTGAGGTGCCCTTAAGGTGCACTTAGGGTGTTCTTAGCGTGCAGAGAGGTCCCTTGGGGTTCTCTTGGGGTGCAGATGGGTGTCTTGGGGTGCACTGAGGTGCCCTTAGGGTGCACTTAGGGTGCCCTTAGGGTGTTCTTAGCGTGCAGAGAGGTCCCTTGGGGTGCAATTTGGGTGCAGAGAGCTCCCTTGGGGTGCTCTTGGGGTGCAGATGGGTGTCTTGGGGTGCACTTAGGGTGCAGAGAGCTCCCTTGGGGTGCAGCAGGGTGCCCCCCACCCCAAAAAAAAACCCCAAAACCCCCCTAACCGCCCTCCTTTTCCCCCCCAGCCTCGGTGACCGTCCCCACCGTCTTCCCCTTGGTGGCCTGTTCGAGCGGCACCTCCTCCGCGCTGGTGGTGGCGTGTTTGGTGGACGGTTATTTTCCCGAACCGGTGAAAGTGACGTGGGACAGCGGGACGTCGCCCGCCGTCAGCCGGACTTTCCCCTCCTCCCGCCGCCCCTCGGGGACGTACACCCTGGGGAGTCAGCTCCGCGTCACCGGCGGGGAACCCAGCCGCCTCCAGTGCACCGTGGAGCACCCATCCTCCGGCTTCAAGAAGACCACCAACATCCCAGGTACAGGGGCGGAGGGGGCGTCGTTGCAACGGCGGCGTAATTGCAGCGGGATCGTAATTGCAGCGAGATCATAATTGCAGCGGGATCGTAATTGCAACAGGCTCTTTTGCTTTGGCATTGCAGCGTGAATGCAAATGCAGCAGGATGGCAATTGCAGCAGGATCGTAATTGCAGCAGCATCGTAATTGCAACAGGCTCTTTTGCTTTGCAATTGCAGCAGGATTGCAAATGCAGCAGGCTCACAGCTGCAGCAGGATCGTAAATGCAGCAGGATCGTAATTGCAGCAGGATCGTAAATGCAGCAGCATCACAATTGCAACAGGTTCTTTTGCTTTGGCATTGCAGCGTGATTGCAAATCCAGCGTGATTGCAGATGCAGCAGGATCGTAATTGCAGCAGGATCGTAATTGCAACAGGCTCTTTTGCTTTGGCATTGCAGCGGGATTGCAAATGCAGCAGGATCACAATTGCAGCAGGATCCTTTGCTTTTGCATTGCAGTGTGGTTGCAATTGCAGCAGCATCATAATTGCAACAGGCTCTTTTGCTTTGGCATTGCAGCGTGATCGCAAATGCAGCAGGACCACAGTTGCAGCAGGATCGTAATTGCAGCAGGATCGTAATTGCAGCAGGATCATAATTGCAGCAGGAGTGTAATTGTAGCAGGATCGTAATTGCAACAGGCTCTTTTGCTTTGCAATTGCAGCATAATTGCAAATGCAGCAGGATCACAGTTGCAGCAGGATCGTAATTGCAACAGGATTGTAATTGCAGCAGGATCATAATTGGAGCAGCATCGTAATTGCAGCAGGCTCTTTTGCTTTTCAATTGCAGCATAATTGCAAATGCAGCAAGATCGCAGTTGCAGCAGGATCGTAAATGCAGCGGGATTGTAATTGCAGCAGGCTTTTTTGCTTTGTAATTGCAGCGGGAATGCAAATGCAGCAGGATCACAATTGCAGCAGGATCCTTTGCTTTGGCATTGCAGAGTGATTACAAGTGCAGCAGGATCGCAATTGCAACAGGATCGTAATTGCAGCGGGATCATTTGCTTTGGCATTGAATCCTGCTTGCAGCTGCACCGAGCTTGCAATTGCAGCAGGAGAACTTGCAGTTGCAATTGCAGCAGGGTTGCAATTGCAGGAGGATTGTAATTGCAGCAGGATCCTTCGCTTTTGCATTGAATCCTGATTGCAGCTGCACCGAGCTTGCAATTGCAGCAGCATTGTAATTGCAACAGGCTTTTTTGCTTTGGCATTGCAGCGGGATTGCAAATGCAGCAGGATCGCAATTGCAGCAGGATCGTAATTGCAGCGGGATCATTTGCTTTGGCATTGCAGCAGGATTACAAGTGCAGCAGGATCGCAATTGCAGCAAGATCGCAATTGCAGTGAGATCATAATTGCAGCGGGATCATTGCTTTTGCGTTGCAGTGTGGTTGCAATTTCAGCAGGGCTGCAATCGCAGCAGCATCGTAATTGCAGCAGGCTTTTTTGCTTTGTAATTGCAGCGTGATTGCAAATGCAGCAGGATCACAATTGCAGCAGGATCCTTTGCTTTTGCATTGAATCCCACTTGCAGCCACAGGAGGGTTGCAATTGCAGCAGGAGGCCTTGGAATTGCAATTGCAGCAGGGTTGCAATTGCAGCAGGATCGTAATTGCAGCGGGATCATGAATTGCAGCGGGATCATTTGCTTTGGCATTGAATCCTGCTTGCAGCTGCACCGAGCTTGCAATTGCAGCAGGAGAACTTGCAGTTGCAATTGCAGCACGGTTGCAATTGCAGCGGGATCTTCTGCTTTTGCATTGCAGCGTGTTTGTAACTGCAGCAGGATCGCAATTGCAGCAGGAGAACTTGCAGTTGCAATTGCAGCAGGATGATAATCGCAGCACGATCGTAATTGCAGCGGGATCTTTTGCTTTTGCATTGCAGCGTGAATGCAACTGCAGCAGGGTTGGAATTGCAGCAGGAGGCCTTGAAGCTGCAATTGCAGCAGGGTTCGAATTGCAGCGGGATCGTAATTGCAGCGGGATCCTTTGCTTTGGCATTGCATCCCGCTTGCCGCTGCGCCGAGCTTGCAATTGCAGCAGGAGAACTTGCAGCTGCAATTGCAGCAGCAGCGTAATTGCAACGGGGTCTTTTGCTTTTGCATTGCAGCATGTTTGCAACCGCAGCAGGGTTGGAATTCCAGCGGGATCGTAATTGCAGCGGGATTTTTCACCTTTGCATTGCAGCGGGAGCTTTTGCATTGAATCCCGCTTGCCGCTGCGCCGAGCTTGCAATTGCCGCAGGAGAACTTGCAGCTGCGATCGCAGCGCGGTCGCTCGCCACTGCGCCTCGCCCGCTGACCTCCCCGCCCCCTTCTCCCCTCCCCCCGCAGTCTCCCAGCCCCAACCCCCCACCGTCGGCCTCTTCCACGCCTGCGACATCGACTCCGTCCACCTCGTCTGCCTCGTCTCCGGCTTCTCCCCCGCCCCCCTCACCGTGGAGTGGTTGGTGGACGACCAGCGCCTCGTCCCCGCCCCTCCCGTCGACCCTGTCGTCCCCGAAGCCGCCGGCAAGACCTTCTCGACCAGCTCCCACCTCAACGTCTCCTTGGAGGAGTGGCAGCAGAAGACCTTCTCCTGCAAGGTCACCCACCCCGGCTCGCACAGCATGCAGGAGGTCACCGGCCACAAGTGCTTGAGTGAGTCCCGCCGACGTCGGGTTGGGTGGTGGCATCTCCTTGGGTTGAGCCCATGTTGAGTTGGGTGGTGGCATCTCCTTGGGTTGAGCAGACCTTGAGTTGGGTGGTGGCATCTCCTTGAGTTGACCCCATGTTGAGTTGGGTGGTGGCATCTCCATGGGGTTGACCCAATGCTGTTGGGTGGTGACACCTCCATGGGGTTGACCCAACGTTGAGTTGGGTGGCGGCACCTCCATGGGGTTGACCCAATGTTGAGTTGGGTGGTGGCACCTCCATGGGGTTGACCCAATGCTGTTGGGTGGTGGCATCTCCATGAGGTTGACCCAATGCTGTTGGGTGGTGGCATCTCCATGGGGTTGACCCAATGCTGTTGGGTGGTGGCATCTCCATGGGGTTGACCCAAGGTTGAGTTGGGTGGTGGCATCTCCATGGGGTTGACCCAAGGTTGAGTTGGGTGGTGGCATCTCCATGGGGTTGACCCAATGCTGTTGGGTGGTGGCATCTCCATGGCTTTGACCCCATGTTGAGTTGGGTTGTGGCTTCTCCATAGGGTTGACCCAAGGTTGAGTTGGGTGGTGGCATCTCCTTGGGTTAAGCCCATGTTGAGTTGGGTGGTGGCATCTCCATAGAGTTGACCCAACGTTGAGCTGGGTGGTGACATCTCCTTGGGTTGAGCAGACCTTGAGTTGGGTGGTGGCATCTCCCTGAGTTGACCCAACGTTGAGTTGGGTGGTCGCATCTCCATGGAGTCCACCTCCCGTTGCTCTGGGGGTCTCCACCCCTCTTGGGTTGACCCCAAGTTCTTTGGGTGGTGGCATCTCCATGGGTTTCACCCCGCGTTGAGTTGGGTGGTGGCATCTCCATGGGGTTGACCCCACATTGAGTTCGTTTGGTGGCATCTCCATGGGGTTGAACCCCACGTTGAGTTGGGTGGTGGCATCTCCCTGGGGTTCCCCCCCCCTTACTTCCGAGCCTGGTGGCACCTCCACGACCTTCACCTCCACCGCTTCCCCCTTCCAGGTGCCCCGGCGGACGCCAGCCGCATCCAAGTCTTCGTCCTTCCCCCCAGCCCCTCGGAACTCTACGTCTCCCAAAACCCCAAAATCCGTTGCTTGGCCACCAGTTTACCCAGTGACGAGGGGATGGTGGTGAGCTGGACCCGGAAACAGGGCGGCACCCTCCGGCCCCACCTCCACCCGCTGAAGGCCCAGTTCAACGGCACCTTCACGGCCACCAGCGAGGTCCCCATCTCCACCTACGACTGGGAGGCGGGCGAGACCTTCACCTGCACCATCAACCACGCCGAGCTGCCCTCCCCCATCAGCAGGAGCATCAGCAAGAAACCCGGTACGGCCCTCCGGCCCCCCCCCCCCCCCGCCTCATTTGCATAGCATCGTGCCACATTTGCATTGCACCGCGCCTTCCTTGGGCTCGCGTTGCGGCGTGGCGCCTCGCATCGGGTGGAGCAAGGGGGGGGCGCGTCGGGGCTGATTGGCAGCTTGTCGCGCCTATCTTGCGTTGCGCCACGCCTATCTTGCATTGCGCCACGCCTATCTTGCATTGTGCCACGCCTATCTTGTTTCACCACACCTATCTTGCAATGTGCCACGCCTATCTTGCGTTGCGCCACGCCTATCTTGTTTCACCACACCTATCTTGCATTGTGCCACGCCTATCTTGCAATGTGCCACGCCTATCTTGCAATGTGCCACGCCTATCTTGTTTCACCACACCTATCTTGCATTGCGCCACGCCTATCTTGCATTGTGCCACACCTATCTTGCATTGTGCCACGCCTATCTTGTGTTGCGCCACGCCTATCTTGTGTTGCGCCACACCTATCTTGTGTTGTGCCACGCCTATCTTGCGTTGCACCACGCCAATCTTGCGTTGCGCCACGCCTATCTTCATTGCATCCCGCACGCGTCGCATCGTGCCGCGCCCCCGACACGTTGCACCACGCCTCCGTCGCATCGCACCGCATCACGCCCAGGTCGCGTCGCGCCACGCCCGGGTGGCGTCGCGTCACCCGTCGCTCGCCGATCCCGGGTCCCGTCGCCCCCGCCACCTCCTCCCACCCACCCCGCCCCATTCCGGCCCCACCCCCCCTCGCTCACCCCCTTCCCCTCCCCCCCCCCGCAGGCAAGCGATTGGCTCCCAGCGTCTACCTGCTGGGCCCGCCCTCCGAGGAGCTGAGCGGCAACCGGGACACGCTCAGCCTGACCTGTTTGGTGCGAGGCTTCTACCCCGAGGACATCTCGGTGGAGTGGCAGAAGAACCAAGAGACCATGGACGCCGCCACCTACGACACCGTCCAACCCCTGAAGGAGAAGACGGGCGACGCCTCCTACTTCCTCTACAGCCGATTGGTCGTCAAGAGGGAGGAGTGGAACCGGGGAACCACCTTCGTCTGCATGGTGGTCCACGAAGCGCTGCCCATGAAGTTCATCCAACGTAGCATCAACAAGAACCCCGGTAAAAAATGAGGTGGTGGCACCGCCGTCGGCCCCCCCCTCCCCCCACCCACCTCCGTCATCCCCTCCCCCCAACCCCCTCCCCTCCCCCCCCCCCCACATGTCTTGGGTGGGTGAATAAAGGAGAAGAAGTCAGGCTGGCGTCTGCCTCTGAGTGCCGGGGGAGGGGGGAAGGGGGGCGGAGCCATCGGCATGGCGGGGGCGGAGATGTCAAATGTGGTGGGGGGGGGGATGGGGAGACATCAAACATGGTGGATGGGGAGACAAGAGATGATGGATGGATGGACATCAGACATGGTTGGATGGATGGATGGATGGGTGGATGGAAGGATGGACATCAAACATGGTGGATGGATGGATGGATGGACATCAAACATGGTGGATGGATGGATGGATGGACATCAAACATGGTGGATGGATGGATGGATGGATGGACATCAAACATGATGGATGGATGGAAGGATGGATGGATGGACATCAAACATGGTGGATGGGTGGATGTATGGAAGGATGGACATCAAACCTGATGGTTAGATGGTTGGGGAGATGTCAAACATGGTGGATGGATGGATGGATGGATGGATGGATGAGGAGACATTAGATGAAGGCTGGCTGGCTGGACATCAAACATGGTGGATGGATGGGTGGGGAGACATGAGATGATGGATGGATGGACATCAAACATGGTTGGATGGTTGGATTGATGGATGGATGGATGGATGGACATAAAACATGGTGGATGGATAAATGGATGGATGGATGGACATCAAACATGGTGGATGGATGGATGGATGAGGAGACACTAGATGAAGGCTGGATGGATGGAAGGATGGACATCAAACAAACATGGTGCATGGATGGATGGATGGATGGATAAGGAGACACTAGATGAAGGCTGGATGGATGGACATCAAACATGGTTGATGGTTGGATTGATGGATGGATGGACATCAAACATGGTGGATGGATGGATGGATGAGAAGACTTCAAACATGGTGGATGGATGGATGAGGAGACATCAAACATGGTGGATGGGTGGATGGTTGGATGGATGAGGAGACATTGGATGGATGGACGGATGGATGGACATCAAACATGGATGGATGGATGGATTTGGAGACATTAGATGATGGATGGATGGACATCAAATATGGTGGATGGGTGGATGGATGGATGGATGGATGGGGAGATGTCAGATGGCTGGACACCAGCCATGATGGATGGATGGGGAGCCATCAGACAGTTGGCTAGATCGGGAGACCTCGGGTGGGTGGACGGACGGACGGACACCAGCCATGGCTGGATGAGGACACAAGAGGAAGAGGGAGGGATGGATGGATGGACGGATGGACAGGGAGACATCAGGCGGATGGATTGATGGAGAGATATCTGGTGGGATGGATGGATGGACGGACGGACACCTGGATGGACGGAGGGAGGGATGGATGGGCAGATGGACACCTGGATGGACAGGAGGGTTGGTTGGTGGGTGGATGGACAGATGGACGGATGGACGGACGGATGGGTGGGCAGATGGTTGGAGGAAGAGCTGGATGGACAGCTGTCGGCAGGCATGATAGCCCGACAGACGGATGGACAGGGAGGAAGGGGAGGTTCCCCCCCAACCGTGGGGGCAAGACGGGGGAGTCGCACCCATGGGAGGTGGAGGGAGAGACACAGGGAGAGGTGGGGGGGTGGGGGGAGATGGATGGAGGTGGGTGGAGAGGGATAGAGGTGGGCGGAGATGGTTGGAGAGGTGGATGGAGATGGTTGGAGATGGTTGAAGATGGATAGGGATGGTTGGAGAGATGGATGGAGATGGTTGGAGTTGGGTGGAGACGGACAGAGGTGGATAGAGATGGATGGAGATGGTTGGATAGAGGGATGGAGATGGTTGGAGATGATGGAGATGGTTGGAGATGGATGGAGATGGATGGAGATGGTTGGATAGAGGGATGGAGATGGTTGGAGATGGTTGGATAGATGGTTGGAGATGGTTGGAGATGGATGGAGATGGTTGGATAGAGGGATGGAGATGGTTGGAGATGGATGGAGATGGTTGGATAGATGGATGGAGATGGTTGGATAGATGGATGGAGATGGATGGAGATGGATGGATGGATGGATGGAGGTAGAGATGGATGCAGTTGGATAGAGAAGATTGGATAGGTGGTTGGAGATGGTTGGAGATGGATGGAGATGGTTGGATAGATGGGTGGAGATGGTTGATAGATGGGTGGAGATGGTTGGATAGATGGATGGAGATGGTTAGAGAAGATTGGATAGATGTGTGGAGATGGTTGGAGATGGTTGGAGATGGATGGGGATGGATGGAGATGGTTGGTTAGATGGGTGGAGATGGATGGAGATGGTTGGATAGATGGATGGAGATGGCCACAGATGGATAGAGATGGATGGAGAAGATTAGATAGATGGATGGAGATGGCCAGAGATGGATAGAGATGGTTGGATAGATGGATGGAGAAGACTGATAGATGGGTGGAGATGGATGGAGATGGATGAAGGGTTGGAGAACAGGCAGATGGAGAACTATGCAATGGGATGAGTGGATGGACGGATGGATGGATGGACAGATGACCCAAGAGAGGAGTGCCTCCAAGGGGCAGACGACCGACACCCGTCCTGAGGCCGCAGGGCACGTCCCACCCTCCCACCCCCCAACCTCACCCCACCCAGGTCCTCCGTGGGCGGAGAAGGGGTCGGGCGCAGATGGTTGGCTGGACGGACGGAGGCGTGGTCGGACGGACGGTTGGGTAGAGGCGTGGATGGAGCGTGGGTGGGACAGAGGGGTGAGGGACAGGAGGACACCGAGGACGGGCAGAGGGACAGGCAGCTGCCGGACGCTCACCCTCTTCCTCCTCCTCCCAGATTTCAGCCTGCCCGAAGACTTCTGCTACGCCGACCCCGAGAAGTCCAACGGGTCCTGGGACACCATCGCCGTCTTCATCACCCTCTTCCTCCTCAGCGTCTGCTACAGCGCTACCATCACCCTCTTCAAGGTGAGGTGGGGAGGGTGGGAGGAGAAGAGCTGGAGGTCCCAGGGATGGACGGGGGGGTGGAGGGATTGCTGGATAAAAGGATGGATGGTGGGATGGATGGATGGACGGACAGACAACTAGATGGACGTGTAGGTGGACAACTAGATGGTTGGGTAGATGGATGGATGGATGGTTGAGTAGAAGATGGACAACTAGATGGTTGGGTAGATGGATGGATGGATGGTTGAGTAGAAAATGGACAACTAGATGGTTGGGTAGATGGATGGATGGATGGTTGAGTAGAAGATGGACAACTAGATGGTTGGGTAGATGGATGGATGGATGGAAGGATGGATGGTGGGATGGAAAGATGGCTGGACGGTTGGGTGGATGGAGAGATGGATGGTCGGGTGGATGTTCGGCCGGTTGGTGGGCTAGATGGACAACTCGATGGTTGGCTTGAGGGTTGGGTAGATGGATGAGTGGATGGATGGATGGTGGGATGGGTAGATGGATGTGTAGATGGATGGATGGACGGTTGGGTAGATGGACGACTCGATGGTTGGATGGACGGTTGGGTAGATGTATGACTAGCTGGATGGTGGGACAGGTAGATGGATGATTAGATGGATGGATGGTTGGGTAGATGGTTGGGTAGATGGATGTGTAGATGGATGACTAGATGGATGGTGGGACAGGTAGATGGATAATTAGATGGATGGATGGACGGTTGGGTAGATGGATGGTTGGTTGGTTGGGTAGATGGATGTGTAGATGGATGACTAGATGGACGGATGGTGGGACAGGTAGATGGATGATCAGATGGATGGCTGGATGGTGGGATGGGAAGATGGACGATTAGATGCCTGGATGGCTGGATGGTTGAGTAGATGGATGTGTAGATGGACGGACGGATGGTGGGACGGGTAGATGGATGACTGGGTGGATGGTTGGGTAGATGGATGGATGGTTGGTTGGATGTTTGGCTGGTTAGTTGGGTAGATGGACGACTAGATGGTTGGCTGGTTGGGTAGATGGGTGGATGGTTGGCTGGGTGGATGGGTGGATGGACAATTGGATGGATGGATGGATGGTGGGACGGGGAGATGGATGACTAGATGGTTGGGTGGATGTTTGGGTAGATGGTTGGATGGTGGCATGGATGGTTGGGTAGATTGATGCGTAGATGGATGGATGGGTGGATGGTGGGATGGATGGATGGTGGGATGGGTAGATGGATGATTAGATGGCTGGCTGGCTGGTTGGGTAGATGGATGGTTGGGTGGATGTTTGGCTGGTTGGTTGGGTAGATGGACGACTAGATGGATGGATGGTTGGGTGGATGGGTGTGTAGATGGATGACTAGATGGATGGATGGATGGTAGGACAGGTAGATGGATGATTAGATGGATGGATGTTGGGACGGGTAGATGGATGATTAGATGGATGGATGGTTGGGTAGATGGATGGTTGGTTGGATGTTTGGCTGGTTGGGTAGATGGACAACTCGATGGTTGGCTGGACGGTTGGGTAGATGTATGACCTGCTGGATGGTGGGACAGGTAGATGGATGATTAGATGGATGGATGGTTGGGTAGATGGTTGGGTGGATGGATGTGTAGATGGATGACTAGATGGATGTTGGGACGGGTAGATGGATGATTAGATGGATGGATGGATGGGTAGGTGGATGTTTGGGTGGATGTTTGGCTGGTTGGTTGGGTAGCTGGACAACTCGATGGTTGGCTGGAGGGTTGGGTGGATGGATGTGTAGATGGATGACTGGATGGACGGATGGATGGTGGGACGGGTAGATGGATGACTAGATGGTTGGGTGGGTGGGTGGATGGATGAATGGATGGTTGGGTGGATGGATGGATGGACAACTAGGTGGATGGATGGGTGGTGGGACGGGGAGACGGATGACGATGGTTGGGTAGATGTTTGGGTAGATGGATGGTGGCACGGACGGTTGGGTAGATCGACGCGTAGATGGATGGATGGATGGTGGGATGGATAGATGGGTGGATGGTTGGGCAGATGGGTGGATGGTTGCCTGGCTGGTTGGGTAGATGGATGCGTAGATGGACAACTAGGTGGATGGATGGGTGGTGGGACAGGGAGATGGCCAGGTAGACGGTTGGGTGGAGGGTGGGCTGGACGGACAGCAGGACGGCTGGATGGACCACAAGATGGCCGGCTGGTCGGTTGGACGGTTGGGTAGATAGATGGATGGTCAGACGGATGGTGACCACACCCAGGTCCCCTGAGGTGCCACGCCCTGAACACGCCCCCCCCCCCGCTCCCCAACCTATAGGTCAAGTGGCTCCTCTCCACCGTCATCCAGCTCAAGCAGGGCCCCACCCGCGACTACAAGAACGTCATCCAGCGTGTGGTCTAGGGGGGGCGTGTCCCCCCCGGGGAGGTGACACCGGGGGGAGGGCGGGGCCACCTCTCCCATTGGCTGCTTGCACTGAGTGACAATAAACCCCCGCGCCCGGCAAAGGGGGAGGGGATAGGAAAGGGGGGGTAGGGGCGGGGGGGGGGTCGTGCATGGGGAGGAGAACGGGGCGCAGGCGCGCACGGAGACGTTGCACGGGCGGCACGCGCGTGCACGGAGAGGAGAAACGGGGTGCGCGCGTGCACGGGGAGGAAGACGAGCTGCAGGCGTGCACGGAGGGGACTTTGCACGGACACACACGCGTGCACGGAGAGGACGATGCACAGATACATGCATGCACGGAGAAGAAAACAGGGTGTGCGCGTGCACGGGGACAACATTGCATGGACGTTGCACGCATGCCCAGAGAAGAAAACAAGGTGCACGCACGCACGGAGAGGACGTTGCACGGTTGCACGGAGATGATGCGTGGGTGGACGGAGAGGACGCCGCGAGAACGCGCGTGTGCACGGAAAAGACGGGGCGCATGTATGCACGGAGAAGACGCCGCACGGGTGCACGCGCGCACGGGGAGGACGTTGCACGGCTACACGCGTGCACGAAGAGAACGGGGTGCAGGCGCGGACGGAGAGGACGTCGCACGGAGGCGCGCGTGCACGGCGAGGAAAAATGGGGTGCACGGGGGGGGCCGACGCCTGGGTGCTCGCACTGGGTGCAGGGAGACGGAGGGTGGCGGAGGTCTCCTCACCTCCGCGACGGGTGGCAGATGTTTCCTGTCCCATCCCAAGGGTGTCGCGTGGGGCCTCAAGATAGCACCCGGGGGTGGGTGGCACCTCGGGGGGGGGGGGGGGAAGGGGGGGGCGGGGGAGGGGGCCGTGATGACTGGGCAGCAGCCACCAGGTCTACCCATGGAGGGGGGGGGTAAAGAGGGGGGGCACACTGGCCACCAGGTCTACCCAAGGGAACGGGCCATCAGGTCTACCCAGTGCGAACTGGCTGCCAGGTCTACCCAGGGCAATTGGTCATCAGGTCTACCCAGGGGAACTGGCCATCAGGTCTACCCAAGGGAACTGGCCACCAGGTCTACCCAAGGGAACGGGACACCAGGTCTACCCAGTGTGAACTGGCTGCCAGGTCTACCCAGGGCAATTGGTCATCAGGTCTACCCAGGGGAACTGGCTGTCAGGTCTACCCAAAGGAACTGGACACCAGGTCTACCCAGGGGAACTGGACACCAGGTCTACCCAGGGGAACCGGACACCAGGTCTACCCAGGGGAACTGGCCGTCTGGTCTACTGGGGGGGGGGGGGGGAGTGGGTGGAGCAGGGGCGGGCAAGCTGTCTCTTTTCCCCAGAAAACCCGCCGATTTAGAGCAAAGCCACCACATTTGAGCGTTATTTGCATCTGCCCAACCGCTTCGCTTCGTTTCACCCGCTATAGCGCTAAAAAACCCCTTTTTACCCTGGTTTCGGCCACCCCACCCGTCCGCTTCCCACCAGAGGCCTCCTGCTGCGAAAAGTCGCTATTTTCGGCTCCTTCAGCTCAAAGTTGTTGAGTTTATTCCCCGGCTTGTCCTCAAAAGCTGGGCTGACACCTGGCGCTACGAAAATACTGAATTTCTGGTGGAAAAAATTTGCATTTTGTGGTAACAACCCTTATTTCATGGGGAAAGTACCCATTTTGTGGTAAAAAAGTGCCTCATTTTAAGGAAAGAAAACTTATTTTATAGAAAAACCCCTCATGTTATGGTTAAAAACCCCTCAATTTATGGTAAACCCCCTCAATTTATGTAAAAATACCCTCATTTTATGGTCAAACCCCCTCATTTTATGGTAAAAACACCCCCTTGTTTTATGGAAAGAAACCTTATTTTATGGTAAAGAAAACCCTCATTTTCTGGGAAAAAAAATCCCTCATCTTATGGAAAAAATTATCATTTATGGAAACAAAAACTCATTATATGAAAAAAACCTAATAGTATGGTAAAAAAATCTCATTTTATGGGAAAAAACCCCTCATTTTATGGTAAACCCCCCCTCATTTTATAGAAAACACCCTCATGTTATGGTAAAAACCACCTCATTTTGTGGTAAAAAAAACCCACCTCATTTTATGGGAGGAAAAAAACCCAAACATCTTTTTTATGGAAGCCTCCCTCATTTTATGGAAAAGAGTCTCATTTTATAGAAAAAACACTTAATTTATGGAAAAAAAACCCTAATTTTATGGTTAAGCCCCCCTCATTTTCTGGTAAAAAAAAGCCCTCATTTTATGGTAAAAAACCTGTCATTTTTATGGTGAAAAGAAATAATTTTATGGTAAAAAAAATCTCATTGTACAGAACAAAAACACATTTTATGGTAAAAAAAGTCCTCATTTTATGGTAAATAAATGCTTATTTTATGGAATATAACTCTTTCATTTATGGACACACACACACCCTCCTCATTGTATGAAAAAAGAACTTATTCCATGGGAAAAAAGCCTCATTTTATGATAAAAGCCCCTCAATTTATGGTAAAAAAAACCCCCTCATTTTATGGTAAAAAAAACCCCTCATTTTATGGCAAAAAAAAAAAAAACCAAACAAACAACTTATTTTATGGAAAACCGCCTCATCTTATGAAAAAAGAATCTCATTTTATGGAAAAAAAATTATGACAAAATCCTCTTATCTTATGGTAAAAAGCGCCCTCATTTTATGGTAAAAATTCCTCTTTCTATGGTAAAAAATCTCATTTTATGGAAAAAACCCTCTTCTTATGGAAACCTCACCTCATTTTATTGAAAAAACCCCTCATTTTATGGTAAAAAACCTATCTTTTTTTGGTTAAAAAAGCCCTCATTTTATGTAAATAAATGCTCATTTTATGGAAAAAAACCCCCTCATTTTATGGTAAAAAATCTCATTTTACAGAAAAAAAAGACTCATGTTGTGGTAAAATAATCCTCATTTTATGGAAAACCCAATCATTTTATGGAAAAAAATCTCATTTTATGGAAAAAACCCCTCATTTTATGGACACCCACTGCCCCCATTTTATGTGTAAAACCCCCTCATTTTATGGGAAAAAAAAATCATTTTATGGAAAAAAAACTTCATTTTATGAAAAAAAAAACCCTTAATTTTATGGGAAAAAACCCCCTCATTTTATGGTTAAACACACACACCCCCCCTCATTTTATAGAAAACACCCTCATGTTATGGTAAAACCCACCTCATTTTATGGTAAAAAAAAACCACCTCATTTTATGGGGGAAAAAAAAAATCATCTTTTTATGGAAGCCTCCCTCATTTTATGGAAAAGAGTCTCATTTTATAGAAAAAACACTTAATTTATGGAAAACCCCCTAATTTTATGGTTAAAACCCCCTCATTTTCTGGTAAAAAAAAGCCCTCATTTTATAGTAAATAAACTGTCATTTTATGGTAAAAAGAAATAATTTTAGGGTAAAAAAAATCATTTTATGGTAAAAAATCTCATTGTACAGAACAAAAACACATTTTATGGTAAAAAAAGTCTTCATTTTATGGTAAACAAATGCTTATTTTATAGAATATAACTCTTTCATTTATGGGGACACACACACACACCCCCCCCTCATTTTACGAAAAAAAACTTATTCCATGGGAAAAAAACCCTCATTTTATGATAAAAGCCCCTCATTTTATGGTAAAAAAAAATTCATTTTACAGAAAAAAAACCCCTCATTTTATGGCAAAAAAAAAACCCCAACAATTTATTTTATGGAAAACCGCCTCATCTTATGAAGAAAAGAATCTCATTTTATGGAAAAAAAAATTATGACAAAATCCTCTTATCTTATGGTAAAAAGCGCCCTCATTTTATGGTAAAAATGCCTCTTTCTATGGTAAAAAAATCTCATTTTATGGAAAAAAAAACCCCCTCATTTTATGGAAAAAACCCCCCCCTCATTTTATGGAAAAAAACCCTCTTCTTATGGAAACCTCCCCTCATTTTATTGAAAAAAATCTCATTTTATGGTAAAAGGCCTATCATTTTTTTGGCTAAAAAAGCCCTCATTTTATGGTAAATAAATGCTTATTTTATGGAAAAAACCCGCATTTGATGGTGAAACCCTCTCATTTTCTCATAAAAAAATCTCATTTTACAGAAAAAAAACCCCCTCATTTATGGTAAAAAACCCCCTCATTTTATGGAAAACCCAACCATTTTATGGAAAAAATCTCATTTTATGGAAAAAAACCCTCATTTTATGAAAAAAATCCTCAGTTTATGGACACCCCCTGCCCCCCATTTTATGTTTAAAACCCCATCATTTTATGGAAAAAAACTTCATTTTATGAAAAAAAAACCCCTTCATTTTATGGGAAAAAAAAAAACATTTTATGGAAAAAAAATTCATTTTATGGCAAAAATAAACACAGCAAAAGAAGCATTTTATGGCAAAATAATCCTTGTTTTAAGGTAAAAAACTAAATCCTCATTTTAAGGCAAAACCATCGTCAGTCTGTGGTAAAAAAAACTCATTTTAAGGTAAAATCCCCTCATTTTATGTTTAAAAATCCTTCATTTTATGACCAAAAAAACCCCAAACCCTCATTTTATCACAAAGCAGTCCTCATTTTAAGGTAAAAAGCCCTCATTTTATGGCAAAACCCCACCCAAATTTATGGCCAAAAAAAATCCTCTTTTTTTGGTAAAATCTCTCCATTTTGTGACAAAAAGAAAGCCCTTATTTAAAGGGAAAAAAAATCTTGATTTTTATGGTAAGAAAGACCCACATTTTGTGAAAAAAACCCACCCTTCCATTTTATGGAAAAACTCTCTAATTTTATGGCAAAAATTCCATATTTTCTAGCAAATGTCCCCCTCATTCTATGGCAAAAAAAAACTTATTTTATGGAAAAAAAAAAACCATTTTAGGTGCAAACCCCCCATTTTACGGCACAAAAAGAAGCACTTTATCGCCAAACCACACATTTTATCACAAACCCCATACATTTTATCACAAAACCCACACATTTTTATCGCAAAAATACACATTTTACAGCAAACCCACACATTTTACAGCAAAAACACACATTTTTTGGCAAAACCTCCCACATTTTATAGCAAATGCACACATTTTATGGGAAAAAACTACATTTTTTTCCTTTATCATCATTTTAGCACCCCAGATCTCCTTTTTTTCCCCCAAACCAGGCACTTTGCTGAAAAAAAAACACAATTCCACCTTCGCTGCCGAACCCAAACTCCCTTTTTTTTTCCACAAAAAGGGAAAACCGGCGGATTTTTGCCAAAAAAACATGAAATTTGGCACAAAACCTCCCCTTGCCTGTCCCAAACCTGCCTTTTTTTGGAGAGAGCTCCAACCGCAATTCACAAATCTTGACTTTTTTGCCCCAAAATCTTGACTTTGGCGTCCAAAAAGCTTGACTTTTACACCCAAAAAATCTTCATTTTTGTGCTCCAAAAATCTTCACTTCTGTACTCAAAAATCTTCACTTTTCTGCCCCCAAAATCTTGGCTTTTGTGCTCAAAAAATCTTGACTTTTGCACCCAAAAATCTTGACTTTTGCACCCAAAAAAATCTTCATTTTTGTGCTCCAAAAATCTTTACTTCTTTACTCAAAAATCTTCACTTTCATGCCCCCCCAATCTTGACTTTTGTGCCCAAAATCTTGACTTCTGTGCTCCCAAATCTTGAGGTTTGTGCCCCCCCAAAATCTTGACCTTTTTGTCCAAAAATCTTGAATTTCACCCCCCAAAATCTTGAATTTTGTCCTCCAAAATCTTGACTTTTCTATCCAAAAATCTTGACCTTTTTGTCCAAAAATCTTGACTTTTCTGTCCAAAAATCTTCACTTTGGGGCAAAAATCGCCTGTTGTGCAAAACCCGCCATTTCTATGTATTAAAAAAAAACCCCAAACCTTATTTTTTGGGGAAAATCCCCCAATTTGCCTCTTCACGCCCCAAAAAGATCCCCTCCCCCGTACCGAAAACCACCACTTTCTGCTTTTTTTATGCAAAACGCCCTTTTTTTACCCCATTCCGCGCGGCCACTCAATCCCGTCACCGCCCGGCCCCAAAACTTGCGAGTTTCAACCCAATTTTAACACCCCGCCCCCTGGTCAGATTTCCCCTCCCCCAGCCCCAAAATCAGGGAGGGGGAGGGGCAAACCCATTGGGGGGGTCAACAGGGTCACCCAGGCGCCACCAGACCGCCCACTTCCTCCACCTCTCACCTCATTGGCCGTTGCCCTCACCCCGCCTCCCGCTCCCTCAGCCAATGGCAGCGCCTTGGACCTCCCCCCCCCTTGCCCTCCCCTGATTGGCCGGGACCTCAATGACCACAAACACCCCCCAAAAATGGGGGAAACCCCCCGATTTCTAGCCCAATTTGTCCCAAAATGGCTCCTCTTGGACTCTTGAGGTTCTCCAGGACACTCGAGGTTCTCCAAGACGGTTGGGTTCTCCAAGGTGGTTGGGTTCTCTTGGACATCTAGAACCTTCCTGGACACCTCAGGTCCCCCCCAAACCCCATCATCCCCCTATATGACCCCGCCCACCATGGGCACATGGACCTTCTGGACACTTGAGGTTCTCCTGGACATTTGAGGTTCTCCAAGACGGTTGGGTTCTCCAAGACGGTTGAGGTTCTCCAGGATGGTTGGGTTCTCCAAGACGGTTGGGTTCTCCAAGATCGTTGAGGTTCTCCAGGACGGTTGAGGTTCTCCAGGACGGTTGAGGTTCTCCAAGATGGTTGAGGTTCTCCAAGACGGTTGTGTTCTCCAAGACAGTTGGGTTCTCCAGGACGGTTGGGTTCTCCAAGACGGTTAAGGTTCTCCAAGATGGTTGAGGTTCTCCAAGACAGTTGAGGTTCTCCAAGACGGTTGGGGTTCTCCAAGATGGTTGAGGTTCTCCAAGATGGTTGAGATTCTCCAAGACGGTTGAGGTTCTCCAAGATGGTTGAGATTCTCCAAGACGGTTGGGTTCTCCAAGACAGTTGAGGTTCTCCAAGGCGGTTGGGTTCTCCAAGACAGTTAAGGTTCTCTGAGACGGTTGAGGTTCTCCAAGACATTTGGGTTCTCCAAGACAGTTGAGGTTCTCCAGGACGGTTGAGGTTCTCCAAGACGGTTGGGTTCTCCAAGACAGTTGAGGTTCTCCAGGACGGTTGAGGTTCTCCAAGACATTTGGGTTCTCCAGGACGGTTGAGGTTCTCCAAGACGGTTGAGGTTCTCCAGGACGGTTGAGGTTCTCCAAGATGGTTGAGGTTCTCCAGGATGGTTGGGTTCTCCTGGACATCTAGAACCTTCCCAGACATCTGGATCCCCCCCGCGGCCGGTCTTGGGTCCTTCATGCCGACGGAAGCCCTAACCCAGGCGGCCCAGGAGAACACGGGTACCGGTACCAGAAGCGATAGGTGACCACCCAAGCGGCCCAACCCAAGGCGGCGCCGGCGGCGTTACGCGGCCAATCGTGACGGTAGGCCAAGGTGACGGCCAATAAGGCTTGCCACACCAGCACCAAGGCGACGTTGAGGAGGAAGAGGAGGCAGAGGGCGGTGCCCGGACGCCTGGGTCCTTCCTCGGCGCCATCTTCGTCCTCCTTCCACCCAGAAGACCACGGGGCCGGTTGGGTCCAATCAGGTGATGGCGGCTCCATGGGCGATGGCGGCCTCATGGGCGGTGACGACCTCATCGGCGATGATGACCTCATGGGCGGTGACGACCTCATGGGTGACGGTGACCTCATGGGTGACGGCGGCTCCATGGGCGATGGTGGCCCCATAGATGAAGGTCGCCCCATAGGTGACGGCGGCCCCATAGATGACGGTGGCCCCATGGAAGATGGCGGCCAACCGGACCCCTGGCCCCACCCAGACGCCGGGCTCGCCCCCGAGGTCAAACCATCCAATCGGAGAGCTCGTAGCAACCAATGCCAGAATGATTGGCTCCGCCCAGGGGAGGAGGAGGCGGGGACTTCCCAGCCCGGACGCCAAGGTCCTTCGGGGGTCTCCCAACCTGGATGTTGAGGTTCTTCGTGGCTCCACCCCATTCGTTGAGGTCTTTCGTGGCCCCACCCCATTCGTTGAGGTCCTTCGTGGCCCCACCCCATTCGCTGGGCTCCTTCGTGGCCCCACCCCATTCGCTGGGCTCCTTCGTGGCTCCGCCCCGTCCGTTCAGGTTCTTGGTGGCTCCATCTCACCCGTTGGGGTTCCTCACCCTTCCATCCCGCCTCTTGACCTTCTTCGCGGCCCCACCCCATTCGCTGAGGTCCTTCACGGCCCCACCCCATCCACGGATGTTCTTCACGGCCCCACCCCATTCGTTGACCTTCTTCGTGGCCCCACCCCATCCGCTGAGGCCCTTCGTGGCCCCACCCCATCCGTTGAGGTCCTTCGTGGCCCCACCCCATCCACCGACGTTCTTCACCGCCCCACCCCATTCGCCGAGCTTCCTCGCGGCCCCACCCCGCCGGGCGTGGTCCTTCCCGCCCCCATCTCCTCCTCCAAGGCGGGTAGAGGATCCGCCCCAAAGCCCCGGCTTCTTCGGCCAATCCCAAGCCGCAATGAACCAAGGCGAAAGCTTGGGGGGAGGCGCCGAACCCCTCCCACCGGTGACCCTCGGCCCGGCAGCTCCGTGGGTCGCCGTGGGGCAGGAGGAGGATCCCGCCGGCCACGGGGCTCAAGCAACGGCCGGTGGCGGCTTCTAAGGCGGCGAAGAAGCGAGGGGCGGAGCGGGCCAGGGCCACGCCCACCGCCCAGCGGCCGAGGGCGCGGAGGAGGGCGGCCACGCCCGGGCGGGCCAAGGGCAAAGCGGCCACTAAGAGGGCGCCCAACAACAAGGTCGTCCAACCGCCGGCCGAGGACACCAGGCGCCTGGTTGGGGGGGGGGGGGCGGGGAGGGGAGGTATGGGGCGGGGCATTGGGGGGGTGGGGCCAGGATGCTTGGGGCCCACAACCCCCCCCCGCTTCCCAGCCCCATAGCCACCTCCAGACCCATAACCGAGCCCCTCCCAGCCCTAGAGAGACACCCCCAGCCCCATAGCTCGGCCAGCCCCATAAGTCCCCCAGCCCCATAACCACCTCCAGACCCATAACCACTCCCTCTAGCCCCATAGATCCCTCCCAGCCCCATAGCTCCCCCAGCCCCATAGATTCCCCCAGCCCCATAGCTCCACCAGCCCTATAACCCCCCCTCCCCAGCCCCATAACCACCTCCAGACCCATAACTGAGCCCCCTCCCAGCCCTAGAGAGACACCCCCAGCCCCATAGCTCCACCAGCCCTATAACCCCCCCTCCCCAGCCCCATAACCACCTCCAGACCCATAACTGAGCCCCCTCCCAGCCCTAGAGAGACACCCCCAGCCCCATAGCTCCACCAGCCCCATAGATTCCTCCAGCCCCACACACCCCCATCCACCCCAGCCCCACAACTCTGCCAGCCCCACAAGTCCCCCAGCCCCATAACCAACCTCCTCCAGCCCCATAACCACCTCCAGACCCATAACCACTCTCTCTAGCCCCATAGATCCCTCCCAGCCCCATAGCTCCCCCAGCCCCATAGAATCCCCCAGCCCCACACACCCCTCCATCCTCCCCAGCCCCACAACTCTGCCAGCCCCACAAGTCCCCCCAGCCCCATAACCAACCCCCTCTAGCCCCATAACCACCTCCAGACCCATAACCAAGCCCCCTCCCAGCCTTAGAGAGACTCCCCCAGCCCCATAGCTCGGCCAGCCCCACAAGTCCCCCAGCCCCATAACTATCTCCAGACCCATAACCACCCCCCCAGCCCCATAGCTCCCTCCCAACCCTATAACCCCCATCCTCCCCAGCCCCATAGCTCCTCCAGCCCCATAACCACCTCCAGACCCATAACCACTCCCTCTAGCCCCATAGCTCCCCCAGCCCCATAGCTCCCTCCCAACCCTATAACCCCCATCCTCCCCAGCCCCATAGCTCCTCCAGCCCCATAAACACCTCCAGACCCATATAACCACTCCCTCTAGCCCCATAGCTCCCCCAGCCCCATAGATGCCCCCAGCCCCACACACCCCTCCATCCTCCCCAGCCCCATAACTCTGCCAGCCCCACAAGTCCACCAGCCCCATAACCAACCCCCTCTAGCCCCACAGCCCCCTCCCAGCTCTCCAGCCCCACAATCCCCAGCCCCATAACCAACTCCAGCCCCATAGCCACTCCCCTAACCCCCCAGCCCCATAGCTCCCCCCAGCCCCATGTCCCCCCCAGCCCCATAACCTCCTCCAGCCCCATAACCACCCCCCAACCTCTTAGCCCCCCCCAGCCCTATACCGTCCCTCTGCCCCATAGCTCCGCCAGCCCCACAGCACCCTCCAGCCCCACAACCCCTCATCCTCCCCGGCCCCATAGCTTGTCCCAGCCCCACAACCACCCAGCCCCATAACCACCCCCCCAACCCATAGCTCCCCCCCAGCCCCATAACCACTTCCAGCCCCATAACCACTCCTCTAACCCCATCACCCCCCAGCCCCATAACTCCCCCCAGACCCAGACGCCCCCAGACCCATAACTATCTCCTGCCCCACAACCACCCCCCCAGCCCCATAACTCCCTGCAAGCCCCACAACGCCCCAGCCCCACAACCACCCCCAGCCCTATAACCACCCCCTCTAGCCCCATAGCCCCCTCCCACCCCTATAGCACCCCAGCCCCATAGCTCCCCCAGCCCCATAACCACCCCCCAGCCCCATAGCTGCCCATAACCACCCCCCAATCCCATAGCCCCCCCCAGCCCTACACTGCTCCCCCAGCCCCACAGCTCCCCCATCACCCCCCATCACTGCCCCATCACCCCCCCAGCCCCATAACTATCTCCAGCCCCACAACTCCCCCCCAGCCCAACTCCCCCCCCAGCCCCACAACCTCCCCAGCCCCATAACTCCCCCAGCCCCATAACCACCCCATCACCCCCCCAACCCCCTATCTCCAGCCCCACAACCACCCCCCAGCCCCATAACTCCCCCAAGCCACACACCTCCCCAGCCCCACAACCACCCCCAGCCCAACTCCCCCCCAGCCCCACAACCTCCCCAGCCCCACAACCACCACCCTCTGCCCCACAACTACCCCCCCAGCCCCACAGCTATCTCCAGCCCCACAACTCCCCCAGCCCCACAACTACCCCCCAACCCACAGCTCCCCCCAGCCCCACAACTTCCCCAGCCCAACAACCACCTCCAGCCCCACAACCACCCCCACAACCCACAGCTCCCCCCAGCCCCACAACCTCCCCAGCCCCACAGCTATCTCTAGCCCCATAACTCCCCCCAGCCCCATAACTGTCTCCAGCCCCACAACCACCCCCAGCCCCACACCCCCTGAGACCCACAACTGTCTCCCGCCCCACGACCACCCCCTCCAGCCCCACAACCACCCCCCCAACCCACAACTCCCCCCCAGCCCCACAACCTCCCCAGTCCCATAACCACCCCCTCCAGCCCCATAGCCCCCTCCCAGCCCTATAGCTCCCCAGCCCCATAACTCCCTCCCCAGCCCCACGACCATCTCCAGCCCCATAACTATCTCCAGCCCCATAACCACCCCCCAACCCCATCACCCCCCCAGCCCCACAGCTCCCCCCAGCCCCACAACTCCCCCAGCCCCATAACCCTCCAGCCCCATAACTCCCCCCCAGCCCCACAACTGTCTCCAGCCCCACAACCACCCCCCAGCCCCTAACTCCCCCCCAGCCCCACACCTCCCCGGCCCCATAACTATCTCCAGCCCCACAACTACCCCCCCAGCCCCACAACCACCCCTCCAGCCCCACAACCCATAACTCCCCCCAGCCCCATAACTGCCCCCCAGCCCCACAACCACCCCCCCAGCCCCATAACCACCTCCAACCCCACAACCAGTCCCCAGCCCCACAACTACCCCCCCAGCCCCACAACTATCTCCAGCCCCACAACTCCCCCAGCCCCATAGCTCCCCCCCAGCCCCACAACCACCCCCCCAGCCCCACAACCAGCCCCACTCACGCCTCCAGCAGGTTATGGGGCGAAGCCAAGAGGCTGTGGGGGTCGGCCCGGGCTTTCAGGAGGGGTCCCAGCCCCACAAGTAGAGCCAACACCAAAGCGTGGGCCCGGGGGAAAGACGGCGACCCCAAAACGGCCGCCGCCCCACGGCTTAAGGCCTGGACGGCCGCCCCACACCACCCCATGGCCCCCGCCAGCCCCACGGCTGCCCCACGGCGTCCCGGGAAGATGGCGGTTGCGTGGGGTGGGGGGGGGGGGCACAAGGACACGGGGAGGACACGGGTGGGGGGGTCAGAAGGGGGGGAACGGACGGACGGACGCGGGCGTGGGGCGGGAGATGTGGGGCAGAGATGTGGGGCAGGGGATGTGGGGCAGGAGGGAGATGTGGGGCAAAGAAATTTTTTAAAAAAATCACATTTTTGGGGGGGGGGATTTCGCGTCACCCGCCCCACGGCAGCGAGGGGGACGTGTCCGTCCGTCCGCGCCCCCCCCCCGTACATCCCATAATAATCCCCCCCAGGCGGTACTTGGGGGTCGCAGCGGGTTTATTTTGGGGGGGGGGTGGTGGTTCGGGTGACGTCGCCATGGGGCTACGGCTCCGTGGGGCTGGGGGTCGGGGGGCGCGTGTCCCCCCCCGCGTCCTCGGCCTGGGGGTCCTGGTAATCCCACAGGCGGATGGTGCCGTCCCACTGCGGGGGGGGGAGGGGGGGGTCAGCCAGCCCCATAGCGAACACCCCCAGACCCATAGATACCGACCCAGACCCATAGAGACCGCCCCAGACCCATAGAGACCCCCCAGACCCATAGCGAACACATCCAGACCCATAGAGACTGAGCCAGACCCATAGCGAACTCCCCCAGCCCCATAGAGAACCCCCAGACCCATAGCGATCCCCCAGCCCCATAGAAACCCCCCAGCCCCATAGCAACTAACCCAGCCCCATAGCGCACCCTTCTAGCCCCACAGAGACCCTCCCCAGCCCCATAGCGACTAATCCAGCTCCATAGAAAACCCCTCCAGCCCCATAGCGACTAACCCAGCCCCATAGCGAACCCCCAGTCCCATAGCGAACTCCTCCAGCCCCATAGAGACCCTCCCCAGCCCCATAGAAAATTCCTCCAGCCCCATAGCAAGTAACCCAGCCCCATGGCAAACCCCTCCAGCCCCATAATGACCCCTGCAGCCCCACAGCAAACGTCTCCAGCCCCATAGCGAACTCTTCCAGCCCCATAGCGAATCCCTCCAGCCCCACAGTGAACGTCTCCAGCCCCATAACTACTCCCCCAGCCCCATAGAGACCCTCCCCAGCCCCATAGCGAACCCCTCCAGCCCCATAGCAACTCCCCCAGCCCCACAGAAATGCTCCCCAGACCCACAGAAAACCCCTCCAGCCCCATAGGAACTAACCCAGCCCCATAGTGCACCCTTCTAGCCCCATAGAGACCCTCCCCAGCCCCATAGCGAAGCCCTCCAGCCCCATAGTGAACCCTCTGGCCCCACAGCGAATGCCTCCAGCCCCATAGAGATGCTCCCCAGCCCCATAGAAACCCCCCAGCCCCATAGAAAACCCCTCCAGCCCCACAGCGAACACCTCCAGCCCCATAGAAATGCTCCCCAGCCCCATAGCGACTGACCCAGCCCCATAGAAAACCCCTCCAGCCCCATAGCGAGTAACCCAGCCCCACAGAGACCCTCCCCAGCCCCATAGCGATCTCTTCCAGCCCCACAGCAAACCCCTCCAGCCCCACAGCGAACGTCTCCAGCCCCATAGCAACTCCCCCAGCCCCATAGAAAAACCTCTCCAGCCCCATAGCGAACCCCTCCAGCCCCATAATGACCCCCCAGCCCCATAGCGAACCCCTCCAGCCCCATAGAAAAACCTCTCCAGCCCCATAGCGACTCACCCAGCCCCACAGAACCCCCTCGGCCCCATAGAAATGCTCCCCAGCCCCATAGCGCACCCCTCCAGCCCCATAGAGACCCCCCAGCCCCACCCCTCCCCCCTCGAGCCCCGCCCCCTCAAGCCCCGCCCACCGAGGCGCTGGCCAGCGTCCCCTCGTGGGGGTGCCAGCAGACGTCCCGCACGCAGGCCCCGTGATTGGCCAACCGCCGCACCGCCCGGCCAGTCAGCACGTCGTACACTGCCGGGGTGGGAGGGGCGGGGTCAGGACACGCCCACCGCCGCCCAGCCACGCCTCTCTCCTCCAAAAAACACAGAGACATCCCCCCCTCCAGAGGGGTGACCGCCCCACCCACCTGTGGTCACGCCCACCCGGCCACGCCCACTCGACGGAGGCCACGCCCCCGTTGACCCAAGCCACGCCCACCGCTACAAGCCACGCCCCCTGCCCTTAAGCTGCAGCCCCCCCTTGGGACTGTCTTTGAGCCCCGCCCACCACCCCTCAAGCCCCGCCCACCAGCCTATTAAAAAGCCACGCCCCTGCCCTCAAGCCACGCCACGCCCTCCAAGCCACCCCCCTTACCCTCCAAGCCGCGCCCCCACCCCTTCAAGCCACGCCCACGTTCCTTTATGTCACACCGCCGCCCTCCAAGCCACGCCCCCACTCCAAGCCACGCCCTTCACCCCTCAACCCACGCCCCTCCCTCCAAGCCACGTTCCCCCAGCCACGCCTCCACTCCCCAAACCACGCCCCCACTCCCAAAGCCACACCCTCACTCCCCAAAGCCACGCCCTCACTCCCCAAAGCCACGCCCCCACCCCAAACCACACCCTCTGTCCCCCAAGCCGCGCCCCCTTCCTTCAAGCCCCGCCCCCCCAGGCCCCGCCCCCTCACCCAGCACCGCCCCCGAGGCGCAGCCCGTCCCCAGGAAGGCCCCGCCCCCCCCGCGGGGCGGGGACAGGCGGCAGCGCAGGAGCGTGTGCAGCACCGCGTGACCCCGGTACGTCATCAGGGAGCTGTCGCCCGGCAACGGCGCCGTCGCCAGGGCTGGGGGGGGAGAGAGGGACACGCCCACCGTCGCCATGGCGACCGCGAAAGCGCG
This sequence comes from Buteo buteo, assembly GCF_964188355.1. Lineage (NCBI taxonomy): Eukaryota > Metazoa > Chordata > Aves > Accipitriformes > Accipitridae > Buteo > Buteo buteo. The sequence continues at coordinate 104,599 of NW_027439261.1, read as the reverse complement.
GGCAGCCTGGCCACGCCCCCCCTCCCCGTCGCCATAGCGACCGCGAAAGCGCGGGCGCCGCTGGCCACGCCCCCTCCCCGTCGCCATGGCGACCCGGGAAAGAGCGGGCAGTCTGGCCACGCCCCCCCTCCCCGTCGCCATGGCGACCGGCCCGAGGACACGCCCCCACCCCGCCCCGCTGCGTTGCCGAGGCAACCAGGAAGCGGGGCGGGGGTGGGGGCGATGAACAGGGGGTGGGGTAATTAACCCAGGGTGGGGCTAATTAACCCGGGGTGGGGCTAATTAGACCAGGTTGGGTCTAATTAACAAGATATGGGTATAATTACCCCAAGATTGGGCCTAATTACCCCAAGGACAGGTCTAATTAACCCAGGGTGGGGCTAATTAACCCATGGTGGGAGTAATTAACATGGGGTGCAGCTAATTACCCCAAAGGTGGGGCTAATTAGCCCGGAGTGAGTCTAATTAACGAGACATGGGTCTATATTACCCCTAGGTTGGGCCTAATTACCCCAAGGACAGGTCTAATTATCTCACAGTGGGGCTAATTAACCCATGGTGGGGCTAATTACCCCGAGGTGGGGCTAATTACCCCAAGGGTGGGCCTAATTAGCCCAGAGTGAGTCTAATTAACAAGACATGGGTCTATATTACCCCTAGGTTGGGCCTAATTACCCAAAGGACAGGTCTAATTAACCCAGGGTGGGTCTAATTAACCCAGGGTGGGTCTAATTAACCGGGGGTGGGGCTAATTAACATGACTTGGGTCTAACTACCCCAAGGTTGGGTCTAACTACCCCCAGGTCGGGCATAATTACCCCAAGGTTGGAGTTAATTACCCCAACGATGGGTCTAATTAACCCCAAGGTTGGGTCTAATTAACCCAGGGTGGGTCTAATCAACCTGGGGTGGGTCTAATTAACTCAGGGTGGGGCTAATTAAATCGGGGTTGGGCTAATTAACCCAACCTGCTTCTAAGTACCCCAAGGTTGGGCGTAATTACCCCAAGGATGGGTCTAATTACCCCAAGGATGGGTCTAATTACCCCAAGGATGGGTCTAATTAACCTGGGGTGGGGCTAATTAACCCGGGGTGGGTCTAATTAACCGGGGTTGGGGCTAACTAACATGACTTGGGTCTAACTACCCCAAGGTTGGGTCTAACTACCCCCAGGTCGGGCATAATTACCCCAAGGTTGGGGTTAATTAACCCAGGGTGGGTCTAATTAACCCCAAGGTTGGGTCTAATTAACCCAGGGTGGGTCTAATCAACCTGGGGTGGGTCTAATTAACTCAGGGTGGGGCTAATTAAATCGGGGTTGGGCTAATTAACCCAACCTGTTTCTAAGTACCCCAAGGTTGGGCGTAATTACCCCAAGGATGGGTCTAATTACCCCAAGGATGGGTCTAATTACCCCAAGGATGGGTCTAATTAACCTGGGGTGGGGCTAATTAACCCGGGGTGGGTCTAATTACCCGGGGGTGGGGCTAATTAACATGACTTGGGTCTAACTACCCCAAGGTTGGGTCTAACTACCCCCAGGTCGGGCATAATTACCCCAAGGTTGGGGTTAATTAACCCAGGGTGGGTCTAATTAACCCCAAGGTTGGGTCTAATTAACCCAGGGTGGGTCTAATCAACCTCGGGTGGGTCTAATTAACTCGGGGTGGGGCTAATTAAATCGGGGTTGGGCTAATTAACCCAACCTGTTTCTAAGTACCCCAAGGTTGGGCATAATTACCCCAAGGATGGGTCTAATTACCCCAAGGATGGGTCTAATTACCCCAAGGATGGGTCTAATTAACCTGGGGTGGGGCTAATTAACCCAGGGTGGGGCTAGTTAACCGGGGGTGGGGCTAATTAACATGACTTGGGTCTAACTACCCCAAGGTTGGGTCTAACTACCCCCAGGTCGGGCATAATTACCCCAAGGTTGGAGTTAATTACCCCAAGCACTGGGTCTAATTACCCCGCGTTGGTTCTAATTAACCCAGGGTGCGCCTAATTAACCCAGGGTTGGTCCTAATTACCCCAACCCTGTCTCTAATTACCCCGGGGCGCTTAATTACCCCCCTAGGATTCCCCCCCCCCCCGCCCCCCGCCCAAGACACCTTCCCTCCCCCTTCGCCCGCCGCCTACTTCACGACCTAATTAAGGGCAGGCTGACTTAATTAGGGCCTGGCCCCGCCCCCTTACCCCGCCTGGGCGCCCGCTGCCAACGATAGTCCCAGCTCTGCCGGGCGACGGCGCGGCGGGCGGCGGCCAATCCGCCGGGGCCGGCGGGGCGGCGCAAATCCCACAGTTTGGCCGTTTGGTCTTTGGAGTTGGAGACCAGGTAACGCCCGTCGCCCTAAAAAGGTCGGAAGGGGGCGGGGTTAAGGTCACGGGGTCAAGGGGGCGGGGCTGGGCGGCGGGTTGGGCCTTGAGGCTCCCCCGGTGCCGCCAATGGGGATTTGGGGGAGTTTCCCAGTTTGACCAGTTGCACCGGAAGGTCATCCCAGTTGACCCCAGCCCCTCCCAGTTGACCCCAGCCCCTCCCAGTTGACCCCCAGTCCCCTCCCAGTTGACCCCAGCCCCTCCCAGTTGACCCCCAGTCCCCTCCCAGTTGACCCCAGCCCCTCCCAGTTGACCCCAGTCCCCTCCCAGTTGACCCCAGCTCCCCCCACTCAACCCCAGCCCCTTCCCCCCCCCCCCAGTCCCCGCCCAAGCCCCCCAAGCCCCACCCACCCGGGGGTGGAGGAAGGTGATGCCGTCGCGGTGGCCGGCCAAGAGGCCGACGGGGCGGGGCCGCCCCTCCCCCAGGCACCGGCGGTCCCACGCCCGGCAGACGCCGTCGTCGCCCCCCGACAGCAGGAGCTGCCCCCCCGCGTCCCCCAGCGCCACCGCGTTGACGTCGTCCTCGTGGGCCTCCACCTGGGCGCGGGGTCAGGGGAAGGGGCGGGGTCAAGGGAAAGGCGGGGTCAAGGGAAGGGTGGGGTCACGGGAAGGGTGGGGTCAAAGGAGGAGGGAGGGTCAAGGGCGGCCCAGGGAGGTGGGGAGACGGTCGGGGAGGGAGGGGCCAGGGGGGTGGAGTCAGGGGGCGGAGGGTGGTGTCGGAACCCGGGGGCGGGGCTTGAGACCCATAGCGGGGGCTTCAGCCCCGTAGCGGGGTCTTGAGACCCATAGGGTGGTCTTGAGCCCCATAGCGTGGCCTTCAGCCCCATAGCAGGGTCTTGAGCCCCACAGCGGGGTCTTGAGCCCCATAGCGGGGTCTTGAGCCCCATAGCATGGCCTTGAGCCCCATAGCATGGCCTTCAGCCCCATAGTGGGGTCTTCAGCCCCATAGCGTGGCCTTGAGCCCCATAGCGGGGTCTTCAGCCCCATAGCGTGGCCTTGACACCCACGGGGTGGTCTCGGGACCCATAGTGGGGTCTTGAGACCCATAGGGTGGCCTTCAGCCCCATAGCGGGGTCTTCAGCCCCATAGCGTGTCCTTCAGCCCCATAGCGTGGCCTTGAGACCCATAGGGTGGCCTTCAGCCCCATAGAGGGTTCTTCAGCCCCATAGCGGGGTCTTGAGTCCCATGGGGTGGTCTTGAGCCCCATAGCGAGGTCTTGAGACCCATAGCAGGGTCTTGAGACCCATAGTGGGGGCTTCAGCCCCATAGAGGGGGCTTGAGACCCATAGCAGGGTCTTGACACCCATAGGGTGGCCTTCAGACCCATAGCGGGGTCTTCAGCCCCATAGCGTGGCCTTGAGCCCCATAGCGGTGTGTTGACCCCCCATGGGGTGGTCTTCAGCCCCATAGCGTCACCTTCAGCCCCACAGCGCGCCCCTGACCCCCCCTCCCCAGACCCAACCCCACCCCCCCCAACGTTCTATGGGGCCGCCCCACACGACCCCACCCCCCACCCCCAAAACCCCACGGGGAGGGGTGTGACTCGCCCTGCCCCGCCCCACCCCCGCCGTGGGGCTGACCCGTAGGACGCGGCGTTGGACCTCCCGGTCGTAGATGTAGAGGCAGCCGTCGTTGGCTCCGCCCACCACCTCCCGCCCATCCGGCCCCACGGCCAATGAGAAGACGGCGAAGCGACGTTCCTCCGGCCTGGGGAGGGGGGCGGGGGGGGAAAGGGGTGGGGCACTGTGGGGCTGGGACCCACGGCGAGGACCCACATCTCCTCCAACCTGACCCCTAGGCCCCATAGCCTGCCCCATAGATCTCTACAGACCCCCAACCTGACCCATAGCCCCCATAGCCTGCCCCATAGATCTCCAACGGCCCCACTCTCCTGCCCCATAGACCCCCAACCTGCCCCATAGAGACCAGAACCTGCCCCATAGATCTCTACGGACCCCCACCCTGCCCCATAGATCTCTACAGAGCCCCAACCGGACCCATAGACCCCCAACATGACCCATAGACCCCAGAACCTGCCCCACAGATCTCCAATGACCCCGCCCTCCTGCCCCACAGACCCCATAGCCTGCCCCATAGATCCCTACAGACCCCATAATCTGCCCCATAGAGACCACAACCTGCCCCATAGATCTCTACAGGCCCCCAACCTGCCCCATAGACCCCATAACCTGCCCCATAGATCTCCACGGACCCCCAACCTGCCCCACAGACCCCATAACCTGCCCCATAGAGACCACAACCTGCCCCATAGATCTCTACAGATGCTGCTCTCCTGCCCCATAGACCTCATAACCTGCCCCATAGATCTCCATGGACCCCCAACCTGCCCCATAGACCCCATAGCCTGCCCCATAGATCTCCAATGGCCCCACCCTCCTGCCCCATAGACCCCAAAACCTGCCCCATAGATCTCTACAGACCCCCAACCCACCCCATAGACCCCATAGCCTGCCCCATAAATCTCCAACGACCCCGCCCTCCTGCCCCATAGAGACCAGAAACTGCCCCATAGATCTCCAACGACCCCCAACCTGCCCCACTAATCCTATAGCCCACCCCATAGATCTCCAACGGCCCCACCCTCCTGCCCCATAGGCCCCAAAACCCGCCCCATAGATCTCCACGGACCCCCAACCTGCCCCATAGATCTCCAATGACCCCGCCCTCCTGCCCCATAGGCCCCATAGCCTGCCCCATAGACCCCGCAACCTGCCCCATAGATCCCTACAGGCCCCCAACCTGCCCCACAGACCCCATAGCCCGCCCCATAGATTTCCAACGACCGTGCCCCCGCCCTGCCCCCTCCCCGTAGCCCTCCAATGGCCCCGCCCCCTGCCCCATAGCCCTCCCGTGGCCCCGCCCCCTCGCCTGCCCCACACCCACCGCAGGTCGAGTGCCGTGTGGTTGTCCCCGTCCCCGTAGATGTCGTACACGTGGACTGGGCGGGGCCGGAAAAAAGAGGGCGTGTCCTCATTAGGCCACACCCAGCTTAAGCCACGCCCCCACCTGCCCCCACCTCAGCACAGGCAGACTGAGGGGAACGGGGGGCGTGTCACGGGTGCTCAGGCTCCGCCCCCCCGCAGCGCAAGCTCCACCCCTTGAGCCAAGCCACGCCCACCAAAACAGGCCACGCCCGCAGAGCCCAAACCATGCCCCCGGTCTCTAAGCCACACCCCCCAAGTTGGAATAGAGGCACTGGGGGAGGGGCAGGCTCTGCCCCACCCCCTTAGGCTCCACCCCAATGGCGTGACCACGCCCCCTCAGGCCTGTCCACGCCCCCAGACCCCAAGCCACGCCCCAAGGCCCTAAGCCACGCCCCCAGACCCATTCCCTGCTACCAGACGCACTGCAACAAAGGCACTGGGAGGTCAAGCTCCGCCCCAACCCCATTAGACTCCACCCCCGTGGCGAGACCACACCCCCTATGTCCTGGCCACGCCCCCAGGCCCCAAGCCACGCCCCCCGACCCATTCCCTGCTACCAGACCCACTGCAATAAAGGCACTGGGAGGGGTCAAGCTCTGCCCCAACCCCCTTAGACTCCACCCCCATGGTGTGACCACCCCCCCCAGCGTCTGACCACGCCCCCAGACCCCAGGCCACGCCCCCAGACCCTAATCTACGCCTCCCGACCCATTCCCCACTGCCAGCCCTGCCGCAATAAACGCGCCGGGAGGGTTCAAGCTCCACCCCAACCCCCTCAGACTCCACCCCCATGGCGCGACCACACCCCCTCTGGCCTGGCCACGCCCCCAGGCCCTAAGCCACGCCCCCAGGCTCATTCCCCACTGCCAGACCTGCCGCAATAAAAGCACTGGGAGGGGTCACGCTCTGCCCCAACCCCCTCAGACTCCACCCCCACGGCGTGACCACACCCCCCAGGCCACGCCCCCAAAGCCACGCCCCTCACCGTAGTCGGACCAGCTGGAGTAGAGGCAGTGGGCGGCGTCGGGGGTGAAGACGACGTCGAGGATGCTCCAGCCGACGTCACGGCCCCGGGCGGCTCGGAAGAGGCGCAGCCCCTCCCCCCCCCGGCACTCGTAGAGCCGCAGGGTGTGGTCTGGGGAGGGGGAGGAGTCAAAGGGGAGGGCGTGGCCTTCTCCGCCCCATAGATCGGGGGTTCCTCCGCCCCACAAGTACCTTGGCAGGCGGAGACGAAGAGGGAGCCGTCGTCGGAGAAGAGCCCGCAGAACGCTTTTTGGGGGTAGGCGTCGGTGAAGGTCACGTGATTGGGGAGGAAACTTGGGCGGGGCGGAAAGGGGGCGGGGTCAAAGGAGGAGGAGGCGAGGCGCCCCGCCCTCTCCCCCCGCCCCCCCCCCAAAAAATTTTTTTCCGATTTTCGGCACTTACTGGGAGCCCAGGCGGGATTTCTCGCCCGGGGAGAAGCTGCCGTTGCGGCACCGGCCCCACTCGCGCTGGGGGGGGCGATGGGGGGGCGAGGGGGGACCCGGAGAATTAGTGTGGACCCACAGAAACACCCCCGGACCCATAGAAACTCCTCCAGACCCATAGCAAAACCCCCAGACCCATAGAAACACCCTTGGACCCATAGAAACTGCCCCAGACCCATAGAAACACCCCCAGACCCATAGAAACACATTTAGACCCATAGAAACAACCTCGGACCCATAGAAACTCCCCCAGACCCATAGAAACACCCTCGGACCCATAGAAACACCCCCAGACCCATAGAAACTGCCCCAGACCTATAGCATAACCCTCAGACACACAGAATCCCCTCCCAGCCCCACAGAATCCCAGCCCAGCCCCACAGAATTCCTCCCAGCCCCACAGAATTCCTCCCAGCCCCACAGAATCCCCATCCCAGCCCCATAGCATCCTCTCCCAGCCCCATAGCATCCATCCCAGTCCCACAGAATCCCCTCCCAGCCCCACAGAATTCCAGCCCAGCCCCATACCATCCCCCCAGCCCCACAGAATCCGCATCCCAGCCCCATAGCATCCATCCCAGCCCCATAGAATCCCCATCCCAGCCCCATAGCATCCATCCCAGCCCCATAGAATCCCCATCCCAGCCCCACAGAAATCCCTCCCAGCCCCATAGAACCGCCCCCCCCCCAGCCCCACAGCCTGCCCCACACCTGGCGGAGGAGGCGGGGCAAGTTCTCCTCCGTGGGGCCGACCCCTCCTCCCCGCCCCACGGCCAATTCCAGCTGCGATTTCAATTCGTGGCCGTCCAGGATCCGGGTGTCGGGGGGAGGCGGGGCTTAAATCGGGGAGGGGGTGTGTGTCACGTGACCCATTGGGGGCAGGGTCCCCTGCCCCCCAACCCCCTCCCCCCACCTACCTGGGGGGGGATCCGCCTCGTCCCCTCCCCCATCCCAGGGTTCCTCGTCGGAGTCGGGGGGGTCTTGGCCCCTCCCCCGCGCCGGCCCCGCCTGGCTCCTGGAGGGGCGGGACCAGTAGGGGGCGCCCTTCAGGGTGGGGCTGGGGCGGGGCGGGATCTATGGGGCACCCCATAGCTCGAGGGTGACCTGTAAGCCACCCCATAGGGCACCCCCTTCCGCTATAGGGCACCCTATAGGGCGCCTACTGCTATAGGGCGCCCCATAAGTCACCCCATAGCGCAACCCACTGCCCCATAGCGCGCCCCATAACCCCCTATAGGGCACCCCAGCACCCCATAAGTTGCCCCATAGCGCACCCCATAACCCCATAGGGCACCCCAACTTCCCATGTCACCCCATAGCGCACCCCATAACCCCTATAGGGCACCCCATAACCTCTATAGTGGACCCCAGTGCCCCATAAGTTGCCCCATAGCGCACCCCAGTGCCCCACAGAGCACCCCATAACCCCCTGCACCACCCTCGTGCCCCATAAGTCACCCCATAGCGCACCCCAACACCCCATAGGGCACCCCAGCACCCCATAAGTCACCCCATAGCGCACCCCATAACCCCCTGCAGCACCCCTGTGCCCCATAAGTCGCCCCACAGCACACCCCAGTGCCCCATAAGTGGCCCCATAGCGCACCCCAATACCCCCTAGAGCACCCCAGTGCCCCATAGCGCACCCCAACACCCCACAGGGGACCCTAGTGCCCCATAAGTTGACCCATAGCGCACCCCAGTGCCCCATAGCGCACCCCAGCACACCATAAGTCACCCCATAGCGCGCCCCATAACCCCCTGCAGCACCCCAGCGCCCCATAAGTAACCCCACAGCGCACCCCATTACCCCATAGGGGACTCCAGCGCCCCATAAGTCGCCCCATAGCGCACCCCAACACCCCATAAGTTGCCCCATAGCACACCCCAGTGCCCCATAGCGCACCCCATAACCCCATGCAGCACCCCTGTGCCCCATAGGCCACCCCATAGCGCACCCCAACACCCCATAAGTCGCCCCACAGCGCACCCCATAACCCCTATAGGACACCCCATCGCCCCATAAGCCGCCCCATAGCGCACCCCAGTGCCCCACACAGCACCCCATAACCCCCTGCAGCACCCATAAGTTGCCCCATAGATCACCCAGCACCCCATAAGTTGCCCCACAGCGCACCCAACACCCCATAGAGCACACTGGCACCCCATAAGTCACCCCGTAACACACCCCAATACCCCATAGGGGACCCCAGCGCCCCATAAGTAGCCCCATAGCACACCCCAATTCCCCTTAGAGCACCCCAGTGCCCCATAGCGCACCCCATAACCCCTATAGGGCACCCCATAACCCCATAGGGGTCCCCAGCGCCCCATAAGTCGCCCCATAGCGCACCCCAATACCCCATAGGGCACCCCATAACCCCATAGAGCACCCCAAAACCCCATAAGTCGCCCCACAGCGCACCCCAGTGCCCCATAGCGCACCCCAGCGCCCCATAAGTCGCCACATAGGACACCCCAACATCCCTATAGGACACCCCATAGGGCAGCCCTTGCTATAGGGCACCCCATAACCCCCTGCAGCACCCCGGCACCCCACAAGTCACCCCATAGCGCACCCCAACACCCCATAGCGCACCCCAGTGCCCCATAGTGCACCCCATAGCACCATAGCACATCCCAGTGCCCCATAAGTTGCCCCATAGCGCACCCCATAACCCCTATAGGGCACCCCATAGAGCACCTCTTGCTATAGGGCGCCCCATAACCCCATAGGGGACCCCAGCGCCCCATAAGTTGACCCATAGCGCAGCCCAGTGCCCCATAGCGCACCCCAGTGCCCCATAAGTTGCCCCATAGGACACCCCAACACCCCACAGCGCACCCCAACACCCCTATAGGGCACCCCATAGGGCTCCCACTGCTATAGGGCACCCCAACACCCCTATAGGGCACCCCATAGCGCCCCCCTTGCTATAGGGTGCCCCATAACCCCCTATAGGGCGCCCCATAACCCCTATAGGGGACCCCAGCGCCCCACAAGTCGCCCCATAGCGCACCCCAACACCCCTATAGGTCACCCCATAGCGCCCCCCCTTGCTATAGGGCGCCCCATAACCCCCTATAGGGGACCCCAGCACCCCATAAGTCACCCTATAGGTCGCCCCATAACCTGCCCCATAGGGCCCCCCCCCCCGCTATGGGGCGCCCCATAACCCGCCCCTCCCCCCCCCCCCCCCGTTACCTGCGCAGGAGGAAGGCCAGGACCTGCGCCAGGTCGACGTCTTCTTCCTCTTCCTCTTCCTCTTCCTCTTCCTCTTCCTCTTCTTCCTCCTCTTCCTCAGCCCCCCCGGGGTCCCCCCGAGGCGGGGGGAGGGGCCGCCCGCCCCTCCCCCCCCCCGCGCTGCTGTGGGATCCCATTAAAAAAAAAAAAAGAAAAGGAAAAAAACCACAAAAAACTGGGGGGAGGGGGAGGGGGGGAGGGGCGTCAGGGACCCTCCCCCCACGTTGCCATGGCGACCGCCCCTCCCCCCCCCCCCCCAAAACCCCCGTTTCAGCCAATCAGAGTCGCCGCCCCCCCCCCCCACCAATCAGGATCCCCCTCCTTACCCCCCCCTCCCCCGGCGCTGACCAATCAGGTGACGCCCACCCCTCCCCCACCCCTCCCCCTCCCCCTCTTCTCCCCCCCTCCCCCTCCAACCCTCTCCCCTCCCCCCACCCTCCGTCCGCCGCCGCTTGTTTACGTCCCGCCGCGAGGCCGGAAGGGGCGGGGCTTAGGGAAGGGGGAGGTGGGGCAACAGGGCGTGGCCGGCGCCGATTGGACGACGCCCCGTCACGTGGGAGAGACGCCGAGGGACTGGCTGGGGGGAGGGGGGGCAGGGGAAGAGCCGTGACCGGGCGGATCTGATTGGCCAGAGGGAGGCGGGAGTTGGGCGGGCGCCCGGTGATTGGCTGAAGAGGAGGGAGGGGAGCGCTGGCCACGCCTCCCCCGCGGGGAAGCAGCCAATGACGGCCCTGTGTCACCTTTGACCCCACCGTGACCCACCCCCTCCCCCAATCCGGTGACCCCCGACCCTCCCCCCCCTTAGTTCCGCCCTGGTGACCCCTGATGTGACCTTTGACCCCCGATGACATCACGCAACGCCCCACATGACCCTTGACCCCGATGACAATACACGACCCCTCCCACATGACCCTTGACCCCCAATGACGACACACAACCCCCAAATCCAGTCCGAGCCCCGCCCAAGGGGCTCTTTTATTGGTCCATCCAGGCTCCGCCCCCAAGGCACGTGAGCAAGGCCACACCCACCCCGGGGGGGCGGTCCCCAAGGCTTGCTCAGCAGCCAATGGGAGCAGAGGGCGTGAGGTCAGCAGCCAACCAGGGCGTCGGCCAATGGGATGCGTTGGTCCAGCGGAGGGGGCGGCACCAATTGGTCAACAAAGGGATCGGCCAACAGGACGAGCTCATTGGTCAGCGGGAGGAGGTGGGGCAAAGGGGCGGGGCCATGGTCAACGGCCATTGGCCAACAGGGAGGCTGCCCAAAGGGGGCGTGGCAAGCACCTAAGGGGGCGTGGCAACCACCCAGCTCACAGTGGGTCATCAGCCAACCGGGAGAGGCCGGCCAACAAGGGGGTGGGGCCATGGGCCAACAGGAGGTGCTCATTGGTCACGAGGCCACCAATGGGAAGGTGGTGACCTCGGCTGGAGGTCAAGGGCGTCGGCCAAGGGGTCCAATCAAGGGAGACGTCAGCCAATCGTGGCAAGAGGAGAAGATGGCCGGCATGAGGTCACGGTGGGTGGTCACGAGGTCACAATGATGTCATCGCTGGAGGCAGGGGGCGGAGCTTCTGGGCAAGGGAGATGGTGGCCCCCAACCGGTGATGGTTAAGCGAAGATGGTGGCCACCAACTCCTGGCGGGCAACGGGAGACGATGGCCACCGACCGGTGACGGCCAACTAAGGACGACGGCCGCCGTTTTACGATGGTCGACCAATGATGGTGGCCACCAACTCGTGCTGGTCAACCAAAGACGAT